>NC_045450.1:74565850-74571125 GCF_002776525.5 Piliocolobus tephrosceles
GGTTTACGCCATTCTCCTGCCTCAGCCTCCCGAGTAGCTGGGACTACAGGCGCCTGCCACCTCGCCCGGCTAGTTTTTTGTATTTTTTAGTAGAGACGGGGTTTCACCGTGTTAGCCAGGATGGTCTCGATCTCCTGACCTCGTGATCCGCCCGTCTCAGCCTCCCAAAGTGCTGGGATTACAGGCTTGAGCCACCGCGCCCGGCTCCTAACATGATTTTATACCCCGTTATCCTGGACTTGACGTGTATTTGCCAGTCTACATAGTTTACAATAGTATGACATATTTCAGCATTTAGAAGAAAAATAGAATAAAAGCAAACTTTTACAATGTTTTTATTTTCTTTCTTTTTTTTTTTTTTTTTTTTTTAGACGTAGTTTTGCTCTTGTTGCCCAGGCTGGAGTGCAGTGATGCGATCTCAGCTCACCACAGCCTGTGCCTCCCGGGTTCAAGTGATTCTCCTGCCTCCGCCTCCTGAGTAGCTGGGATTATAGGCACCTGCCATCATCCCTGGCTAATTTTGTAGTTTTAGTAGAGACAGGGTTTCACCATGTTGGCCAGGGTGGTCTCAAACTCTCGACCTCAGGTGATCTGCCTGCCGCAGCCTCCCAAAGTGCTGGGATGACAGGCATGAGCCACTGCGCCCGGCCCCAAGACAGGCATTTGTTCAAATGTCTGAGACCTAATTCTCCTTGTGAAAGGTCACTGAGAGCCTTCGGTGCTGCACCATTCCTTACATGAGATGGCAAACTCCAATCCTACATCTGCTCTGCCTCTGAGACACTAGGCAGATCTCTAGGCTGGAGTTCATTTTTTTTTTTTTTTTTTTAAGATAGAGTCTTGCTCTGTCCCCCAGGCTGGAGTGCAGTGGCACAATCTCGGCTCACTGTAACTTCCGCCTCCTGGTTTCAAGTGATTATCCTGCCTCAGCCTCCTGAGTAGCTGGGATTACAGGCGTGAGCCACCGCGCCCAGCCTAGTTCCTCATTTCTTTAAATGGCTGACTAGCCCTCAGTTTCCCCTTCTGCAAAGTCAGGGAATTTAGCCAGCTGGTGCACACAAAGCTGTCAGCTCCTACCTGCTGTCTCCCCGTTCACTGGCCCGTCCTGCTTGGCTCCCATCTCCCCAGGGTTTGGGTCTCTGCCCTGCATCCTCAACGCCTGCTCTGGAGATGCCAAGTCCACTTCCTGCATCAACCTGTCAGTCACAGATGGTGGGGGCAGCGCCCAGCGCCCACGGCCCCGTGTGCTGCTCAAGGCGCCCACCTTGGCCGAGATGGAAGAAATGAACACATCTGAGGTCAGAACCCATGAGTATTCCTGAAAAGAGACCAGGAATGGGAGGATGGGGGCCAAGGAAGTGAGAAGGGCTCAGCTAAGCTGGGGGCAGCAGCGAGTGTGGTGTCCCCTGTCCAGGGGCCCTCCCTTGAAACTGACGTCCTGCCCTAGGAGGAGGCCTGTGGGGCTCGGGGACCCTGCCATCTTGGCCGCTCAGAAGGGTGACTCTGGGAGAGGGCCTGGGCTGCCTCCTCCCATAGACGATGGAAGGCTGACAGCAGAAGTGCCTCGCTGTCTCAGGCCCAGGAAACTGAGCCCCCCCCACTAGTTGATGTGAAAAGGTGGTCCCAGCGAGGTTCCCTGTCCACCCTGGCTGCCCTGTGAATGGAATGCTGCTCTCTTCACAGAAGGGCTGGTGATGGCCTTGTTGGGGGCCATCCCAGAGGGCTCTGCCTCCATCTGACACTAGACCTGTCAATTTCCAGGACTTTCCAGAAGGCCTTGGGGAAGGGCTTGGTTATTAGGGTGCTTGCCATGAACTGCCCAGAGGTGGGCAGGCTGGGAAGTGGGTGCAGGCTGCCCCACATCGCAGCAGACCCAGCGGCACCCCTGGGTCCTTTGCTTCGGTCCAGGCATAGGCAGGAGGCACTGGTGGGCACTGTTAGGGCAGGGTCGCATCTGGTGTGTCCACAGGAAGAAGAGTCTCCATGTGGGGAGGTGACGCTGAAACGGGACCGCTCCTTCTCAGAGCATGACCTGGCCCAGCTCCGAAGTGAGGTGGCCTCTGGCCTGCAGTTGGCCACCCAGCCCCCAGGAGGGACGGAGCCACCACGGCCCCGAGCTGGCAGCGCGCGTGCGTGGAGGCCCGGCTCCCGAGACCAGGGCAAGTGCTGCTTCTCACCTCCGTACCCCCCTTCGCCCCCACCCTGACCCATCCTGTGGGCACCCATCCCTACACCTCAGCCCACGTCTTCCTGAGCAGGCAGCTCCCAGGGACCCAGGGAGCTCATGCCTGCAAGAGGGCACCACCTCAGGCAGGCATCTCCCTTTAACTTGAGAACTTCTTATTAAGTAATGCATATTTATTGTAAAAATATTTTTTAATATTTAAAAATAATTCTCATGATTCTATTACCTAGACATAATTATTATTAACATTGGGATATAGAAAGATGGCTGACCCTAGACATAATTATTATTAACATTGGGATATAGAAAGATGGCTGACTAGATGAGCTGATGAGTGATACCCCTTCTAGTCCTCTGAGAAGGGAGCAGTGTGTCCATAGTGAACCAGCTGGGTTCGCAGCACATGGCTCTGGAACCTGTGCCATGGTTCCTTCAACTGCTTTTCGCGCTGCTGAGCACAGAACGATTCTTGCTGGCTGTACAGGGCTGCTCCTACCATCGTGAGAGCTGAACTTTACAGAGAGCCCTCGCAACTCAGGGTTCTTGTCACCCCACCCACCACATCCCACCAGGCATGGCCAGGCCTCCTTGTCTGCCTGCGAGGCCAGAGTCTTGGGACAATCGCGTTTGGTGGTTATGGCTCCCTTCCCAGTGTTAAGAGGTCCAGGCCAGGCCAGTTCCAAACCTCTCGCTTAACCTAGGTCTCCCCTACCTGGAGCTGTGCCTCAGCCTCTTGGAGCTGGTGGAGGGAGGGAGGTCGACCCCCAGCTCCAGTGTGAGGTGTGGAGTGTGGGAGGAGAGTCCTGCCTCACCCATCTGTAGTCTGCCTCGCTGGTGCTGTGGGACTGCCCACGCCAGCTTGTTCTGGGGCTCAGACACAGGGACCCTTCGGGGGTCCTGTGGACCCTCTATATCACATGGGCGCCAACAAAAGTCCCAATGTGGAAGCCACACTCTTCACTCTTTTCTTCTTTTTGAGACAAGGTCTTGCTCTGGTGCCCGGGCTGGAGTGCAGAGGCACCATTGTAGCTCACTGCAGCCTTGACCTCCTGGGCTCAAGCATTCCGCCCGCCTCAGCCTCCTGAGTAGCTAGGACTACCAACGTGCTCCACAACGCCTGGCTAACTTTTATATTTTTCTCTAGAGAGGAGGGTCTCACTATGTTGCCCAGGGTGGTCTCGAGCTCCTGGGCTCAAGGTTCCACCGCCTTGGCCTCCTAAGTGCTAGAATTACCTGTGTAGCTAGTGCGTGGCTGCTTCTCCACTTGACCTTTTGCTCGGTTCCCCTGGAGCCCTCCACAATCTCTGTCATCCCCTCTGCACAGTCCTCCTGACCACAGCTCCTGTCAGGCAGTCCTGACGGAGCCTCTGCTCTCCCCCAGGTACCTGTCCCGCGAGCATCTCTGACCCCAGTCACCCCCTACTCAGCAACCAGGGCTCCTCGCGCGACAGACCCGAGGCCTCCATGACCCCCGATGCCAAACACCTGTGGCTGGTGAGTGAGGGTGCAATTGTCATCCAGGACGACCCAGGAGGTGTCTTTGCACCCACCTTCCCGCTGCCAGCCAGGTGTTCAGTACTGAGGCTCTGCCTGAGGCATAGTCTGAGCGTTGTCTGGGAGGCGTGGTCTGAGCACCTGTCTGGGGGGCGTGGTCTGAGCGCCATTCTGGGGACTGTGGTCTGAGCGCCAGTCTGGGGGGCGTGGTCTGAACGTCTTCGGGGCACCAGTGGCGGAGCTGCTGGCCTGCGGCAGTGGTCTCTGCTGCCGCCTGCTGGGGCCGAACGGCACTGCGACTCCGGAGCCTGGAGCCACCTTGCAAGGGACGTCCCTAATTGAAGGGCTCAGTGTGGGGTTAGGGCAGACCGCGAACCTGCGCGCCCTGTGTGCCTGGAGGTCAGTGTGAGGGGGCTTCACTGGGTCGCGACCTTGACTCTGGCCGTGACGCCGCCAGGGTACGGCTCAGCCCCTCTCCGCTCGGTTTCATATCTGACCTGTAATTGTGAGGAGCTCACCTTTGCTGACATCTTGAGGCCACGTAGACCTGAGTTCTAGTGTATGATTTAATCAACTGAGGTAAGGGGAGTGTGCGGCCGTGGGCCACGCTGGCAGCATGCAGGTGTTGGAGGGATGTGAACGGTGTGGTTGCTGTCACTATTTGAGGTTTTATCAAGAGGCTCAGATGAGAACAGATGTTAAAATGCTTTCAGAACTATGAGCCTTATATAAACGCAAGGCACTGTTCGTATCCCCCACTGAAACGCAGGGCTTGCCTCATTAGTCTAGGATTAGCTATATATCACTGCATCAAAAGTTACCTCACAACCCGTAGCATCTTAAAATAACAAACATGTGTTATCTCACAGTTTCTGAGGGTTGGGACTCCGGAAGTGTCTTCGCTGTGTAGCTCCGGCCCAGGGTCTTTCGTGAGGCTGCAGTTAGGATGGCAGTGGGGCCTGCAGGCTCGACTGAAGGCTCAAATGGTGGCTGGAAGAACCACTTGAAGTGGCGTCCTTAGCCAGCTGTGAGCAGGAGACGCGAGTCCCCTGCTGTGTATACAGGCCTCTCTCGGGGCTGCTTGGCGATCTCCACAGGGTGGCGGCTGGCATCCCCCAGAGCATGTGGTTCAAGAGTGACCACAGTGAAAGCCACTGAGTATTTGTGACCAAGTCCAGAAGTGCCACGTTGTCTCGACTCATTAGGAGTGAGTCACTAAGTCCAGCCTATTCTCAAGGGGAGGGAGGGAATGAAGGCCCACTTCTTAAGGAATTAGAGGACGCATCGGCCGGGCGCGGTGGCTCAAGCCTGTAATCCCAGCACTTTGGGAGGCCGAGACGGGCGGATCACGAGGTCAGGAGATCGAGACCATCCTGGCTAACATGGTGAAACCCCGTCTCTACTAAAAAATACAAAAAACTAGCCGGGCGAGGTGGCGGGCGCCTATAGTCCCAGCTACTCTACTCGGGAGGCTGAGGCAGGAGAATGGCATGAACCTGGGAGGCGGAGCTTGCAGTGAGCTGAGATCCGGCCACTGCACTCCAGCCTGGGTGACAGAGCGAGACTCCGTCTCAAAAAAAAAAAAAAAAAAAAAGG
>NC_045450.1:74581125-74617008 GCF_002776525.5 Piliocolobus tephrosceles
TTTTAGTAGAGACGGGGTTTCACCGTGTTAGCCAGGGTGGTCTCGATCTCCTGACCTCGTGATCCGCCCGTCTCTGCCTCCCAAAGTGCTGGGATTACAGGCTTGAGCCACCGCGCCCGGCCACATGAGTGGTTCTTTAGCTCTGAAGTCTCAGAAGGGCTTTCTGAAGGGGGGCTACTGAGCATCACAGAACCTGGCCTTCCATCTGCCCTGGGCTCACAGCCTCACCTGGGGAGCAGGCAGCTGTTCTCTGCACCCGATGTGAGGTCTCCTGGCCACGGACGTTGTTGGCGTAACATCTGTGACATCTCAGGTGAACTGTTCAGCTGGAAACAGCACCATCAGGCAATTGGCAACAGAAGCCCAAAGCCCTGGGTGCCTCAGGTCAGAATGAGGAACGAATACAAGGGCCTCAGCTCCCCTCAGTGCCAGACAGGAGCGTATGTTCCCAGCTCTAGACAGGATAACCCACTACAAATCCAAAGCAGAAAACATGGTCCAACTCCATCTGTGTGTGGCACCTTCATAGGTGGTGCCCACCTGCCTCGGCAGAGTAATGACTGACACTGCGAACGCTGTGCTGGCATGAGTCATCTCGATGGAGCTGAAATCCAGCCCCATTTTACAGAAGAGAAAACTGAGGCTTAGAGAGATCAGGTGTCAAGTTCTATGCCAAGCACAGGGAGGCAAAAACAGGACACACTCATCATAATGTGGCCCCAGGAATCGGTGGTCAGGACACAGGAGGTGTGCTGAGTGCAGATGGGTAGATACAAGCTGGGCCCCAGGAGTGAGGTGGTCTGTTGGAGGCTCCTGGACCTTCTGGATGAGAGGACATCAGCTGCTCAGGGAGGGAGGATTTGAGATGGACTCTGGCTGGTGTGGATCCGCCCATAGTGCGTTTGCAGGGAGGGACACCTTGAACAAACATGGGCTGAGAGGAGTGTGTGTGGAGCGTGGCCAGTGAAGGCTGGGCTGGCTGGCAGGGGCCGCTGGTCATGGGAGGCCTAGCCTGCAGCAGCAGCGCCTCATCAAAGACATGGGGATGGATGGCTGATGGACAAGTGTTTTAGAAGGTCGAGGGCTTGTTTACGCTGAGGCCAGGAAGGTGTGAAGGTCCTCAGGGAAGGAGAGCAAGCTGGGGGAGACTCCTGCATGGAAGACTTTCTACCTGAGGCCAAGTGAGCACAGCCCCTTGCCCCGTCCCCCAGGAGTTCAGCCACCCCGTGGAGAGCCTTGCGCTGACCGTGGAAGAGGTGATGGACGTGCGCCGTGTGCTGGTGAAGGCCGAGATGGAGAAGTTTTTGCAGAACAAAGAGCTCTTCAGCAGTCTGAAGAAGGGGAAGGTGAGGCTGCCTAGACGTGGGGCTGCTCTCTTGCCTGCTGCGTTGGGGGCGGATCCCAGGACCGTTTGCTCATGATCTCGTTGGGAACCCTGAGGGGCAGCAAGGACAGGGCAGGACCCAGGGAGCTTTGGACAAAGCCGGGCTCTAATCAGGTCTTTCCTGACAGATTTGCTGCTGCTGCCGGGCCAAGTTCCCGCTGTTCTCATGGCCGCCCACCTGTCTCTTCTGCAAGAGGTGAGCCTTCCCTTTAGCTGCCAGTTCACAAGGGAAGGAGGAGGTGAGCAGCCTCTGGGCAGTGCTGCCCACAGAGCTTCCTGTGACTCCAGGAGTGTTCTAGCATGTTCCATGGCTGATGAGTCCACAAATATCGTTAGTTGAATGAGGAGTTAAATTTTAAATTTTATTTAAATTAAATGAAATTGAAATAGCTAAGCAACTCCCAGTTTCAGCCACGATGGGGTAATAGGCATCTTCCACAGCCAAGAGCAAACAGGATATGAAACAATGTTTTTCTTTTTTTTTTTTTTTTTTGAGGCGGAGTCTTGCTCTGTTGCCCGGACTGGAGTGCAGTGGCCGGATCTCAGCTCACTGCAAGCTCCGCCTCCCGGGTTTACGCCATTCTCCTGCCTCAGCCTCCCGAGTAGCTGAGACTACAGGCGCCCGCCACCTCGCCCAGCTAGTTTTTTTGTATTTTTAGTAGAGACGGGGTTTCACCGTGTTAGCCAGGATGGTCTCGATCTCCTGACCTCGTGATCCGCCATCTCGGCCTCCCAAAGTGCTGGGATTACAGGCTTGAGCCACCGCGCCCGGCCGAAACAATGTTTTTCAAGACTGTGGACAGCAGGCAACAGAAAGGAAACACAACAGGGCAGGCCTGCCATCACCGCAGTCATTGCCTGCGGAGCTTCTAGGCCATGAGCCACAGCCGCCAGACTCCCCGAATGGAAGAGATAAAGCTGAGAATCCAGGGAGACCACAGCAGCTTGAATCCCCCATGCAGAACTCCAGAGGAGAGGGCTGCGCTGAGAAAGCCTCAGAGAAGGCCCCCCTCTCTGAAGGAAATGACCGAAGGCTGCAAAACATTTATCCTAAAGCAGAGATTGACAAACTATAGCCACGGGCCAAATCTGGTCCTCCGCCTGTTTGGCAAGTAAAATCTCATTGGAACACAGCCATACCCATTTGTTACTCGCTCCGCCACGCCTAAAAGGTTTATTCTCTGGCTCTTTACAGAAAAAATTTACCTTCCCTTGTTATAAAGATCTGAAGGAACAGTGCTCAGGGCCAGGAATGAATAACATCCGTTTCCACCAGCCACAGCCAGAAATGTCGTAATTCACAGGGCACTAACCAGAATGCACACGAAGGCCTGGCCTCACTAATGTGGAATAAGTAGCCCAAAGCGAGTGTTGCTCCAGGCCTGACTGATAAATCATAAAAGCAAGACCTGAAAGGATGAAACTGTTCACAAATATCTTAACTGATTCTGAGAACAAAGCCCAAGAACAAGACTTTTTTAAAAACAAACAAAAAAACAAAGCAGTATTCAGCAAGATAAGATGTCTGGCATCTAATGAAAGATTACCAGGCAGGCAAAAAACAAGACAAAATTAATTACAATGTATTGTGGCTTCTGTAACACATGTATAAGTAGTGTTGATAACAATAGTTAGCATTAAGGCCAGGGAGAGGAGAAAATTGGAAGTATACTTTTTTTTTTGAGACGGAGTCCCGCTCTGTCGCCCAGGCTGGAGTGCAGTGGCTGGATCTCAGCTCACTGCAAGCTCCGCCTCCCGGGTTCACGCCATTCCCCTGCCTCAGCCTCCCAGGCAGCTGGGTCCATAGGCGCCCACCACCTCGCCCGGCTAGTTTTTTGTATTTTTTAGTGGAGACGGGGTTTCACCATGTTAGCCAGGATGGTCTCGATCTCCTGACCTCGTGATCCACCCGCCTCGGCCTCCCAAAGCGCTAGGATTACAGGTGTGAGCCATCGCACCTGGCCAGAAGTATACTATTTTAAGGTTCACTATGATAAGGTGAATCACTATGATAAGGTATAGTAAGGTGTTATATACTCAATACAAATATTACTTAAAGGTAGACTGTGATAAGTTAAAGATGTATACCGTAAGTCCTAAAGCAACCACTAAAATAAAACAGTTACAGCTAATAAGCCAACAAAGGAGATAAGATGGAACCATAAAAATTAATTAATCCAAAAAAAGGTAGGAAAAGAAGGGGAACAAAGAAATGAATCAAAAAGGAAACAAATAGCAAGATGTCAGACTTAAACACAACTTATCTAGCATCACATTAACTCTTTTTGTTTTTTTTTTTTTGAGGCGGAGTCTTGCTCTGTCGCCCAGGCTGGAGTGCAGTGGCTGGATCTCAGCTCACTGCAAGCTCCGCCTCCCGGGTTCCCGCCATTCTCCTGCCTCAGCCTCCGGAGTAGCTGGGACTACAGGCGTCCGCCATCTCGCCCGGCTAGTTTTTTGTATTTTTTTAGTAGAGACGGGGGTTTCACCGTGTTAGCCAGGATGGTCTCGATCTCCTGAACTCGTGATCCGCCCATCTCAGCCTCCCAAAGTGCTGGGATTACAGGCTTGAGCCACCGTGCCTGGCCATCACATTAACTGTAAATGATCTAAACAACCCAAGTAAAAGCTAGAGTTTCCCAGACTGAATAAAAAAGTAAGGCTGGGGCCGGGAGTGGTGGCTCACGCCTGTAATCCCAGCACTCTGGGAGGCTGAGGCGGGTGGATCACAAGGTCGGGAGGTCGAGACCAAACTGTCCAACATGGTGAAACCCTGTCTCTACTAAAAATAGAAAAAAATAGCCGGGCGTGGTGGTGGGCGCCTGTGGTCCCAGCTACTCGGGAGGCTGAGGCAGGAGAATTGCTTGAACCTGGGAGGTGGAGCTTGCAGTGAGCTGAGATAGTAGCACTGCACTCCAACCTGGGTGACAGAGGAAGACTGTCTCAAAAAAATAAATAAATAAATAAAGGCTGGGTATGGTAGCTCATGCCTATAATCCCAGCACTTTGGGAAGCTGAGGTGGGAGGATCACTTGAGCCAAGGAGGTCAAGGCTGCGGTGAGCTATGATGGTGTCACTGCACTCCAGCCTGGGTGACAGAGCAAGACCCTGTCTGGGAAAAAAAAATCACCTCATTTTGTCTGTAAAATTATGTATATTTCTGTTGATATATGCTTGGAAAAGCCTGGAGGATGGAAACCATTACTAGCAGGGATCATTTCTGAGGATGTAGTGTCCAAATTTTAATTCTCTCATGTTTGAATCTTTTTTTTTTTTTTTTGAGACGGAGTTTCCCTATTGTTCCCCATGCTGGAGTGCAATGCCGCAATCTCCGGTCACCGCAACCTCCGCCTCCCAGGTTCAAGTGATTCTGCTGCCTCAGCCTCACGACTAGCTGGGATTACAGGCATGTGCCACCACACCTGGCTATTTGTGTATTTTTAGTAGAGATGGGGTTTCACCATGTTGGTCAGGCTGGTCTCCAACTCCCGACCTCAGGTGATCCCAGGTGATCCGCCCAACTCAGCCTCCCAAAGTGCTGGGATTAGGGGTGAGCCACCGCGCCCAGCCTTGAAATTTTTTTTTTTTTTGAGACAGAGTCTTACTCTGTCGCCCTGGCTGGAGTGCAGTGGCGCGATCTCAGCTCACTGCAAGCTCTGCCTCCTGGGTTCACGCCATTTCCTGCTTCAGCCTCCCGAGTAGCTGGGACTACAGGTGCCGCCACCTCGCCCGGCTAATTTTTTTGTATTTTTAGTAGAGACGGGGTTTCACCATGTTAGCCAGGATGGTCTCAATCTCCTGACCTCGTGATCCGCCCATCTCGGCCTCCCAAAGTGCTGGGATTACAGGCTTGAGCAACCACACCCAGCCTTGAATTTTTCATAGGGTATTTATTTTTGAAATCAGATATGGGGATTAAAACAAAATTGACTCACTGTTTAAAACTGAGCATGTCAGTTGAGGCCCCTCTGGCTTTCATGGTGCTTTTACGGTGAGTAGTGTCAGGCACACACCAATGTCTACGCGTCATCTTAGAAGGAATCTTAGATGTCTTTCCAAGACAATGTGCAGGTTTTTTTTTTTTTTTTTTTTTGAGACAGAGTCTCTTTCTGTCACCCAGGCTGAAGTGCAGTGGCATGATCTCTGCTCACTGCAACTTCCGCCTCCTGGGTTTAAGCAATTCTCTGCCTCAGCCTCCCGAGTAGCCGGGATTACAGGCACCCGCCACCACACCCGGCTAATTTATTGTATTTTTAGTAGAGACAGGGTTTCACCATCTTGGCCAGACCGATCTTGAACACCTGACCTCGTGATCCACCTGCCTTGGCCTCCCAAAGTGCTGGGATTACAGGCGTGAGCCACCGTGCCCGGTCGACAGTGTGCAGTTTTTAAAGACCCTTATAGGTTTTTGTTTTTAAACATTCCAAGTGTATGTGACCCATCATGCCTCAGTTCAGAAACAAAAATCTGCTTAAAAGGGACTTTTACCACCACGATTTTTCCTTTTTATTGAGACAGAGTCTCGCTCAGTCCCCCAGGCTGGAGTGCAGTGGCGTGATTTCAGCTCACTGCAACCTCCATTTCCTGGGTTCATGCCATTCACCTGTCTCAGCCCCCCAAGTAGCTGGGATTACAGGTGCCTGCAGCCACGCCCAACTAATTTTTGTATTTTTAGTAGGAATGGGGTTTCACCTTGTTGGTCTCGAACTCCTAACCTCAGGTGATCCACCTGCCTTGGCCTCCCAAAGTGCTGGCATTACAGGCGTAAGCCACCACGTCTGGCCCAGCACCACTATTTTTCAACCTTACTCTATATCCTGCCACTTGGCAACAGAAAACTTGGTAGGAGAAAACTCCTGGAGCCAGCCTTCCTAAGAGAATGCTGAGGGGCACATATATTTTGGGTGGATACCTAAGTATAAAGAAAAGCAAGATTTTGGAATAAAATAAAGCACTGAAGTAACCAAACATCAAGCAGAAGGCAAGGATGGTTTGAACTGGGATGTGTAGAGGCTGGAATGCGAGTTTCTCAGCTGTTTCTTCATGAGTTTCCTCCCTACTGACACTGCATTTCTTCTGTTCCCTTCCAGAGCTGTCTGCACTTCCTGTAGCATAAAGGTGAGGACCATGTGGGATCTGGGTTCTGAGCTAGGTAGATGGGGGCTCCACTGGCTTTGATTGGAGGTGTTGGATGTGCTGCCCTCACCAGGCACCTCATTCATCTCCCTTCAGGCAGAATCCATTCCCATACTTTCCAAGATAGTGTGCAGTTTTTAAAGACCTTTATAGGTTATTATTTTTAAACATTCCACTTTAGTAGCCTGGTACCAAAAAACCCTTCACTTCCCCTCTAAAAGTCCTACCTTCTTACATTCTATAACTTTTTGGGTGTTTTAGGAGGGGCTCCTTATTGCAGTTGGGGTATGTGCTCACGTGCAGGTACACAGAGGTAAAGGGATCCTAACATTTAAAAGTATGTCAGCTGGGCATGGTGGCTCATACCTGTAATCCCAGCACTTTGGGAGGCCGATGAGCCTGGCGGACTACTTGAGACCAGCCTGGCCAACATGGTGAAACCCTATTTCTACTAAAAATACAAAAAAATTAGCTGCGCATGGTGGCACGCACCTGTAATCCTAGCTACTCAGGAGGCTGAGGCATGAGAATGACTCGAACCCGGGAGGTGGAGGCCACAGTGAGCTATGACCGCACCACTGCACTCCAGCCTGGGTGACAGAGACTCCGTCTCAAAAAGATAAAATACAAATAAAAGTATGTCACCAGCCAGGGGCGGTGGCTCGTGCCTGCTGTTCCCGCACTTTGGGAGGCTGAGGTGGGAGGATCTCTTGAGCCCAGAAGTTCAAGGCTGTAGTGGGTGTGGCTGTGCCTCTGCACTCCAACCTGGGCAACAGAGCAAGACCTTGTCTTAAAAAAAAAAAATATATATATATATATATTAGCCCTCAGGCCTCAGTTCAGAAGCAAGACTTTTACTACCACTATTTTAAAAGTCTTACTCTATATCCTGCCACTTGGCAATGGAGAAGCTTCCACCGCATCCATGTTAAATGTGGATTATGTGCAGTGCATGGTGGTAGATCTGTATGGTATAAAAAGGGATGGCTTGTGCCCTCTAAGAAGCCCCTGCCGATGAGCAGCAAGCAGGAATCACGTGCCAGTCTTCAGACAAAAGGCACAGAGGAGACATTGGAGAGCATAGGGACAACAAATATTCTCCAGGCAGCTCTGGCTGCCACGCAGGTCCCAGATTGGGGAGGGGAGGTTCCTTAGCACTGAGTGTACCCTGAATGTGTCTGTGGGGATGCCTGGCTCATACCTCCTCCCACTGTGCTGCAGATGAAGATGCCTTCTAAGAAGTTTGGACACATCCCTGTCTACACACTGGGCTTTGAGAGTCCTCAGAGGGTATCAGCTGCCAAAACCACGCCAATCCAGAGAAGAGACGTCTTTCAGTGCGTTCTTTGCCTTCTGCTGAGTCACTGCGGTGGTCGAGCGTGAACAGGAACTTGAGAGCTGGGGTGGAGGGGGCTGGCTTTGTCTCTGTGTGCTAGGACACCCCAAGGAAATGGAAATCCAAGGCAGAGACAGATCATTTTGTAGGGCTCTGGGAGGCTGAGTAGTATGAGATGGAAACTGGACTCCGGTGGTCAAGGGAGAGTCTTTGCTGAGATGAACGCTGCTAGCTGTGTTTGTTGCCTGAGGGCCAAGGGGAGGCCTAGGGTGAAAGGCAGCCAGGAGGGGGCTGTGGGATGCACAGTCAGGGAGGGGTGTTGCACTCTGGCTGGCTCCTCTCCCTGACTGCCCTGTCCCGCCCCCCAGATCTCTGCAAGGACCACAGTGGCAGAGCGTGGAGGAGGCGTTCCCCCACATCTACACCCACGGCTGTGTCCTGAAGGATGTCTGTAGTGAGTGCACCAGCTTTGTGGCCGACGTGGTGCGTTCCAGCCGCAAGAGCGTGGACGTCCTCAACGCTACGCCACGACGCAGTCGCCAGACCCAGTCCCTCTACATCCCTAACACCAGGACTCTTGACTTCAAGTGATAGCCCCAGCAGGCCAGGCCTCCAGGAGGCACCAGGCAGGCCCTGTACCAGGCCAGGACGCTCTGAGCTGTGCATGTACATATATACATATATAGATACATTTATAATATATATACACAGCCTATATATTTATATACACCGTTTCCTGGCCCTGGAGCTCATTTGGGTTCAGGCGCACTTCAGAACCCTCCCTGGGGGAGGCTGTTTCTTCTCAGGGTTCCCTGCCAGGGAGGAAGGGGAGGGAGGGAGTGGGTTTTCTCACCGAGGGGAGAGAGCAGAAGGTTCTAGATCCCAGCACAGACCGCATTCCATGTTCCCATTCTCTTCTCCATCCCCAGGCATGAGAACAGCTGCTTTCCCTCCCCTGTGAACCTCTAGGGGGGTATCTTGGCTCCTAGCTGGACCAGAGCGCCCTGCCTGCCTCTGCTCTCCCTTTGTGGGCACTCGGGCAGCAGAGGCACCTGGAAGTCTCTGAGTGGGTGGGGTCCCCGTGAGAGGCACCCCCCGCCTCTGTTTGAAAGGTCTGGCCAGGCTCACGCCTATAATCCCAGCACTTTGGGAGGCTGAGGGAGGATCACCTGAGGTCAGGAGTTTGAGACTGGCCTGGCCAACATGATGACATTTCGTCTCTACTGAAAATGCAAAAATTAGCCAGGCGTAGTGGCAGGTGTCCGTAATCCCAGCTACATGGGAGGCTGAGGTAGGAGAATCACTTGAACCCATGAGGCGGAGCTTGCAGTGAGCCGAGATCGTGCCACTGCACTCCAGCCTGGGCAACAGAGGGAGACTCTGTCTCAAAAAAAAAAAAAAAACAAAAAAACAAAACAAAAGTCCGGGCCATGCTGCTCCCTGCCCTTTCCCTGGGGTCCAAACCACATCTGTCCTATCCCTCCTCCCTCCCATACTCTGGTGCTGTCCTCACTCGCCTCTGGCCCAGAGGCTCCTGAAGATGCTGGGTGGTCCCAGTACAGGGAGGAGCGGCTGTCAATCTGTGCACGTGGCCACTCTTGGCCTAATAAAGGATGTCTCGCAGTCTTCTGTCTGGGATGTGCACTGAGGATTCACCCAGCATGGCAGTGGGCATGTTCTCCCAAGGCTGTAGCTGGGCTTGAGGGGCCACCTGCCCTTCAGGATGAGGAAAGGCACAGTCAGGTGCCCACCAGGTGAGAGCTCCAGGCCTGTTCTGTCCATGCAGCCCTGGCTGGCTCTACCAGCTTCGTGGTCCTGCCCACCTCAGTCAGGGCTGCATGCGGACAGCACAGACTACTGCCCATCAGCTCCTCTGGCCACACCTGCTGGCCTGGGGGACACTTTGGTCTCATTTCCCAGATCCCTACTGTTCTTCAGGGAGGACTCACAGGGGCTGGAGGTGTGACTGCAGGCTCTAGACAGGCCCTGTGCTGAGTGCTGTCTGCTCACCTGCGCCCGGCTCAGCCTGTTACAGGGCCCTGCTCTGCTCCTCCGTGAGGTTCTGCCATCATCTCACCTTACAGATGAGGGAACTGAGGCTCAACGAGGTGAAAGGATTTGGCCAAAGATACACAGCTCACCCAGGAGCTTTGACTCCAGGCTGTAATGCTGGCCGTGGAGCCTGGAGGTCAGGAGGGACCTGACTTGCAACAGATGGGCCTGCAGGAGAAAATACTCAAACAGCTGGGGTCCAGGAAATCCAAACACGCAAAATTAGAGCCCCCAGTGAAAATAGCCAGCTTCTAGCACGTGTGAAGGAATTCACGGACTCTCTGGCCTGTATTTTTATTCCTGTTTAAAAATAAGAAGACGCACAGAGAGGGTCAGCAATCTCCTCTGGTCACACAGCCAGCAATAAGCTAATGTGTAGTGCTTGGTAAGGACGACTGTTCTGGTTCTACAGGGGCTCACACTCCCTATCATGGGGAGACTGGGTTCTAATTCATACAGCAACACTTGGAAATGAAAGCCCACGTTAAAACCCTAACCCGTGCTGGGTGCAGTGGTTCAAGCCTGTAATCCCAGCACTTTTGGAGGGTGAGGTGGGCGGATCACTTGAGGTCAGGAGTTTGAGACCAGCCTGGTCAACATGGTGAAACCCCATCTGTACTAAAAGTACAAAAATTAGCTGGGCATGGTGATGCATGCCGGTAGTCCCAGCTACTCAGGAGGCTGAGGCAGGAGAATTGCTTGAGCCTGGGAGATGGAGGTTGCAGTGAGCAGAGATCGCACCACTGCACTCCAGCCTGGGAAACACAGCAAGACGCCATCTCAGGAAATAAAATAAAACCCTAATACTCTAACTCATCCTGGGAGGGGCCAGGCCGGCCCACCAGGGCTGCTTCCTGGGCTCATGAAGCCGGGGTAAGTTGGGCAGGAGGCTGCTGGTACCTGTCTTCTCTGTGCCCTCCTGCCCCCGTGTCCCCAACCCCCAGCACAGGAAGCTGTGCCATCCGCCCAGTGAACCGAGCCCTATCTCAGCCTCATCTACTTTATTCTTTTTTTTGAGGCAGGGTCTGGCTCTGTGGCCCAGACTGGAGTGCAGTGTCGCGATCTCGGCTCACTGCAGCCTCAGCCTCCCGAGTAGCTGGGATGACAGGCGTGCGCGGCGACGCCCGGCTAATTTTTGTATTTTTAGTAGAGACTGTTTCACCATGTTGCCCACCCTGGTCTCGAACTCCTGACCTCAGGTGATCCGCCCATCTCGGCCTCCCATAGTGCTGGGATTACAAGCGCGAGCACCGCGCCCGGCCCTTAGATCGTGACAAACGCGGGCGGCCTGTCCTGGAACTGCTCAGAACCACTGTCCTTAACGGGGCCTCAGGCGGGCAGTGAGGGCCACGTCCCCCACTGGTGCCCGAGGGGCGGCGGCTTCAGGCCAGGGCAGAGGTGGGCATCGACGGCTAGATCACTTGAATGACACCGTGGCACGAAAAGGACCAACTAGCAGCGTCCGGGACGCAGCTGTAATGCTCCAGGCCCGGAGCGAGGACAGGCCCTGGCGGGCCAAACGCGGCTGCGGGTTCCGGACCACACGGATGGGCAAGGCAGGGCAGGGCCGACTGTCGCCGGCTGCGCGCCCCTTACCCCGCATCAAAGCCCGTCATCCCCGCGGGGCACCTCTCCAAGCCACAGGCCCACGGCGCGCAGGCACCCGGCTTTCCCGAGACCCGGCCCGGACCCACCGGAGCCGGCCCAGACGCCGCGGCTGAGGCGGGGAAGTTCCGGTGAGTCGCAACGCGCAGGCGCCGCACGCCAGCCCCCGCCCCCCCCCCCGCGCCAGGAGTGCGCAGGCGCGCCGACCGCTGAGTTTTCTGCGCTTCCTTCTCCCTCTCTCCAGACGGCCTGGTCGTTCGGTTCTATGTCGCGCCGGGCCCTCCGGAGGCTGAGGGGGGAACAGCGCGGCCAGGAGCCCATCGGGCCCAGCGCCCTGCAGTTCGACCTCCGTGATGACGATGACGCGGAAGAAGAAGGGCCCAAGCGGGAGCTGGGTGTCCGGCGCCCCGGGGGCGCAGGGAAGGAGGGCGTCCGAGTCAACAACCGCTTCGAGCTGGTGAGAAGCGCGGCGACCCGGGTGGGGGCGGGGTGGCCCGTGACGTCGCGGGGCGGGACGAGCGTCCAGTCGGGTCGGGGAGCGGGGGGTCGTCATGCCAGGGGTAGGTCTGGTGACGTGGGTCCCGGCTGCAGTGGGGAGGGCGGGGCCGTGCGTCGGGGCCGGGACGACGCGGGTGGGCGGTGGCGTGAGGTCAGGACGGCGGGCCGCGGCGTTAAATTGGGTTCTAACCCTGGTGAGGTGGGCGGGATCATCCCGTCAGGGGCGGGGCAAAGGGATGGGGCGGGGCCTTGTCGTCGGGGCGGGGCGACCGAATGGGCGGGGTTAAGCGGGGTCCCGGCTGTGGGGAGGGCGGGGCCTTAATGCCAAGGGCGTGACCAACGTCGGCGGGGCCGGGCCACGATGTGGGCGGGGTTAAACGGGCCTGCAGCCACGTGGCTGTCGTGGGGCCATGACGCTACCGGGCGTGGCTAAGGACAGGAGGGCGAGGGGATGGCATGAGCGGGGTTAAATGGGGCCTGGGGCCACCGTGGGGATGGGGCCTTGGCGTAGGGGCAAGAGTGGGTTTCTCTCAGTTGCGGAGTTGAGGACTTGCCAGGCCTCTGCGAGCATTCTCCTTTAATCCTCGCAACAACCCTGCTTAACCCAGGACCTTGCTCTTCTCTGCTGCATCCCCATCAGCCTAACCCAGTGGGTCAGTCTTACTCTTCGTTGCATCTCCGGCAGCACGTTTCTGGCACGGGGAAGTAACCAGTTTGACTGCATGGTTTGCACATGTGGTCCTGCGCCGTTTTCTCCTAAGCCCTGGCCTCCGTCTGTAACTCTGCCTCTGCGGACTCTGTGATCCTCCCACCTCAGCCTCTTGAGTATCTGGGACTACGGGTGGGTGTCACCATGCCAGGCTAATTTTTTTTTTTTTTTGTAGCGATGAGGTTTCACCTTGTTGCCCAGGCTGGTCTAGAACTCCTGCGCTCAAGCAATCTGTTCACCTCAGCCTCACAAAGTGCTGGAACTACAGGCGTGAGTCACCATGCTTGGTTGACTGCCCTTCTCACATCAATTCCACCTTTAGGGGTCCCCAAGACCACCGTCAAGGTTCAGTAATTTGGTAGATTCACAGCAGTTACTGAAAGTTGTTTTTTTTTTTTTTTTGAGATGGAATCTTGCCCTGTTGCCCAGGCTGAAGTGCATTGGCACAATCCTAGCTCACTGCAACCTTGAACTCCTGGGCTCAAATAGTCTTCTCACCTTGGCCTCTCAAAGTGTTGGCATTACAGGCATGAGCCACTGTGCTTGGCCCCATAAGTCTTTTTAAATTTTTGTCAATATAATTTGTCAAAAATGATATCACATTATTTTATTTTACACTTCTTTGTTAGTGAAATGCAGCACCTAGCTATATACTCGTTGACCATGTATATTTCTCTTTGTGACAACCTGTTTATATCCTTTGCCTTTTTTTTTGTTGTTGTTTTTGAGACGGAGTCTGGCTCTGTCACCCAGGCTGGAGTGCAGTGGCCAGATCTCAGCTCACTGCAAGCTCCGCCTCCTGGGTTTACGCCATTCTCCTGCCTCAGCCTCCCGAGTAGCTGGGACTACAGGCGCCCGCCACCTCGCCCGGCTAGTTTTTTGTATTTTTTACTAGAGACCGGGTTTCACCATGTTAGCCAGGATGGTCTTGATCTCCTGACCTCGTGATCCACCCGTCTCGGCCTCCCAAAGTGCTGGGATTACAGGCTTGAGCCACCGCGCCCAGCCTCCTTTTCCTTTTTATAGGGAGTTTAAACAATCTTTTTGTACGTGAAAGCTTGCTGTCAATTGTCTTTAACGTAGTTTCTCAGTTTGTTTGTTCTTTAACTTCTTTAATTTCTGCGTGCTGAAAGATACCGGAGCCACTTTTCTTATTGTTACACATCCATCTCTATAGTGTCTTCACATAGATCTTCCCTGAGAGTGATCCTCCTGCCTCAGCCTCCTGAGCAGCTGGGACTACAGCATACCCTACTGTGCTCAGCTTGTTCTTTTAATGCTTTTTTGTTTTTTCCATTTAAATATGTAATCTTTTTGGTATTTATATTTGTGTTGGTGGGAACTGGGAAACAGTGTGGTTCGTGAGTTGACAGAGTAAGAGTCTGTAAGGTCAGAAACCACACATACCCTTGTGGACTTTCTGGAGTGAGTTTTGAGTGTCAGTAACACCAGCAGCCTCTGTGGATGAGCGTCTGCTTATCGTGCTTGTGTTCTTAGGAATTTCAAAGAATTTTATCCAATGGCACACATCGATCTTAATTTAAGCATTCTGTACTTTTTTGCCCTTACAACTCATATTTGGAAATAATATAATAGAAATGTTTATTGGCGTTCTGTTAAATAGCTCTTAATAAACAGAAGTATGAGACACATTGAACAGCCACTTAAGACTGAATGGTTTTGAATGTGAATGCATCGGTGAGAGACATGGTGTGTCTCTCTTTTAAAATTTTATTTATTCAGAGACAAGATCTCTTTATGTTGCCTGGGTTGGTCTTGAACTCCTGGGCTCAATGGATCCTTCGGCCTTGGCCTCCCAAAGTGCTGGGATTACAGCTCCCAGTACTTTGGGAGGCAGAGGTGGGCAGATCACCTGAGGTCAGGAGTTTGAGACCAGCCTGGCCAACATGGTGAAACCCCATCTCTACTAAGAATGCAAAAATTGGTCCGGGCGCGGTGGCTCATGCCTGTAATCCCAGCACTTTGGGAGGCCGAGGCAGGCGGATCACGAGGTCAGGAGATCGAGACCATCCTGGCTAACACAGTGAAACCTCGTCTCTACTAAAAAAATACAAAAAAATTAGCCAGTGTGGTGGTGGGCGCCTGTAGTCCCAGCTACTCAGGAGGCTGAGGCAGGAGAATGGCTTGAACCTGGCAGCCAGAACTTGTAGTGAGCTGAGATTGCACCACTGCACTCCAGCCTGGGTGACAGAGCTAGATTCCGTCTAAAAAAGAAAAAAGAATACAACAATTAGCCAGGCACGGTGGTGGGTGCCTGTAATCCCAGCTACTCGGGAGGCAGGAGAATTGCTTGAACCCAGGAGGTGGAGGTTGCAATGAACTGAGATTGTGCCACTAGACTCTGGCCTGGGTGACAGAGATTCCGTCTCAAAAAATAAATAAATAAATAATAACAATAATTGGATTTGTCTATTTCTACATTCAACCGTGTCATTTTTTGCTGTGTGTGGGTATGTGTGTTTTGGTTTTTTAGAGACATGGTCTCGCTCTATTGCCCAAGCTGGAGTTCAGTGTCACAATTATAGCTCACTGTAACCTCGACCTCCTGGGCTCAAACCATCCTCCCACCTCAGCCTCCCGAGTAGCTGGAACTGCAGGTGCGTGTCACCACACCTGGCTAATGTTTTCCATTTTTTTTGAAAGCCAGTGTGCTGGGATTATAGAGTTGGGCTACCAGGCCTGGCCTAGAATATTTTTTGAACTGATTGGTAATGAAAATAACAGCCTATCAAAATTTGTGGGATGCAACTGAAACAATGATTAGAACTTTATCATTGTAAATTTTAAATTAGAAGTGTTTAAAAATCAAGAAATTTACTTGAAACTTCTACCTTAAACTAGAAAAAGAGCAAATTAAACTCAAACTGTGTAGAAGGAAGAAACTAATCAATGAGAGGAATGCATAGAATAGAATATGGACAAAATGGAGAAAATCAGTAAGACCAAAACTTGGTTCTCTCAAAAGGTCAATTAGTAAGAACTCTGGATTGACTGATGGGGGGAAAAAGGGAAGGTCCAGGCACAGAACCATTTTCAGGGATGGGAGAGTGTTCACAGGCACAGATGGTGTAGCCTGGGCAACAGAGCGAGACTCCGTCTCAAAAACAAAAACAAAAAATCATGTGTCATCACCAAAACTTCACTGAAGAAGCAAAAACTGGGCCTATCACACGTGCTGCCCGTGTCCACACACAGGCTCCCGGGCCTATCACACGTGCTGCCCGTGTCCACAGACAGGCTCCTGGGCCTATCACGCTTGCTGTCCGTGTCCACAGGCAGGCTCCTTTCCATTGAAGTTCAGCTTGGCATAGAGCTTTTTATGAATTCGATTTGTCAAACACCTCAAAATAAGATATTTGTTTTTCTTAGGAAGTCAGCATGAGTCAATAAAAGTAAATTGGGTGTCGGCTGGGCGTGGTGGCTCACGCCTGTAATCCCAGCACTTTGGGAGGCCGAGGTGGGCAGATCATGAGGTCAGGAGTTCGAGACCAGCCTGGCCAACATGGTGAAACCCCCTCTTTACTAAAAATACAAAAATTTGTATGGTGGCGGGCGCCTGTAGTCCCAGTTACTCGGGAGGCTGAGGCAGGAGAATTGCTTGAATCCAGGAAGCAGAGCTTGCAGTGAGCCGAGATCACGCCATTGCTGTCCAGCCTGGGCAACAGAGCAAGACTCCATCTCAAAAAAAGGAAAAAAAAAAGTAAATTGGGTGTGGTGGTGCGTGCCTGTAGTTGCAGCTCCTGGGGAGGAGGATCCCTCGACCACAGGAATTTGAGGCCAGCCTGGGCAGCATAGTGAGACCCATCTCTAAAAACAGACAAGTAAACCAGCACCCAGCTTCACTAAGAGACATCGTCATCAGTTGAATGTTGGAGATGGTGTAGATCCAATTTACCAGTGACTGCCCACAAGTTAGAAACATTTCAACAGGAGGCTTTGTTTCAGCTTTCTTCCTTGACTGCAGGGTGCAAAGCAGCTGGTCCATGCCTAGGCCCCAGCTTCGCCAGCGAAGGCCAGGCAGAAGGAGGTATCACCGTGAGAATCACTGTCATGGTGCTGCTGGGATGGGACAAGCCTTGTTTTGGTGGAGTTTCAGTGTTTTCAAATCAGGGGCTCTTTTTACATAGCACGTCTATACTGCCATGGATTTTCTCGACGGGCGTAAGATGCTTCTGAATTGTATCCTTGTCATGTGGAGAGAAAACTGACAATTGTATCCTTGTCATGTGGAGAGAAAACCCTCCACTGGAGAGAAAACTGACCAGTGAGCACAAACCTGCCCTATGCTTTCTTCTCTTCAGCAACCATGGCCTGGGTGTCTGTCCTGCGCTCCCACCAGGGAGAGTCCCCAGGTGCAACCGAGTCTCAATTCTGTTTCAGGAACTATCTCAGGGCTGTGGGGCTCGGAGCTGATTTTGTTTTGTGAGCTTTGTGGTTTTCAAGATGTTTTAAATTAAACAGGCAGTTTTATTTATTTTTGAACCTTAGTGCATCCGATTGAATCAAACAATCTCCTAGTCTCCTAGTTCGTAAAGAATGGTTGATGCTGGTCTCTGTTAGCTTGTTTTAAAAAACATTTAGAGATAGAGTCTTGCTCTGTTGCCCACACTGGAGTACTGTTGTGTAATCATGGCTCACTCCAGGTTCCAGACTCCAGCCACTGGGCTCTAGCAGTCCTCCTCTGCTGCCCGAGTAGCTGGGACTTGGCTTGCGTGCCACCACACCCTGCTAATTTTTTGTAGCGATGTGGTCTCGCTGTATTGCCTGGGCTGGCTTCAAACTCCTGGGCTCAGATGATCCTCCTGCCTCAGCCTCCCAAAGCGCTGGGATTATAGGCGTGAGCCACCGCACCCAGTCTGTTAGCCTCTGTGTTTTGTTTTTTTTTTTGATATGGAATCTCACTCTGTTGCCCAGGCTGGAGTGCAGTGGCGTGATCTTGGCTCACTGCAGCCTCTGCCTCCTGGGTTCAAGCAATTCTCCTGCCTCAGCCTCCTGAGTAGCTGGGATTACAGGCACAGGCCACCACACCCAGCTAATTTTTTTATTTTTAGTAGAGACTGGGTTTCACCATGTTGGCCAGGCTGGTCTCAAACTCCTGACCTCGTGATCCACCTGCTTCAGCTTCCCAAAGTGCTGGGATAACAGTCATGAGCCACCGTGCCCAGCCAGCCTCTTTTATTTGTCTTTTTTTTTTTTTTTTTTGAGACAGAGTCTCACTCTGTTGCCCAGGCTGGAGTGCAGTGTTGCGATCTCGGCTCACTGCAAGCTCCGCCTCCCAAGTTCACGCCATTCTCCTGCCTTAGCCTCCCGAATAGCTGGGACTACAGGCGCCTGCCACCACGCATGGCTAATTTTTTTGTATTTTTAGTAGAGACGGGGTTTCACTGTGTTAGCCAGGGTGGTCTCAATCTCCTGACCTCGCGATCTGCCCACCTCCGCCTCCCAAAGTGCTGGGATGACAGTCCTGAGCCACTGCGCCTGGCTGCTCTTTTATTTAATCTTTCACTAGCTGAAGAGCTAGAACTTTTCTGGTTCTTACCCTTCTCCCACTGCCTGTCTCCCCTCCCATCTGTATGTGAATGTATGTTGTGAGGTTTTATCCATTTAATATGCTCGTAAGATACATCCACATTGTGTGTGCCATGGTGGTTCATTCATTCGTTCATTCTCATTGTATAAAAGGTTCCAGACTTGGCGTGGTGGCTCTCGCCTAAAACTCCAGCTCTTTGGGAGGCTGAGGCAGGAGGATCGCTTGAGGTCAGGAGCTCAAGGCCAGCCTGGGCAATGTGGTGAGACCCCATGTCTACAAAAAATTAAAAAAATCAGCCAGGCACGGTAGCTCATGCCTGTAGTTCCAGCTACTTGGGAGACTGAGGCAGGAGGATGCTTGAGCCCAGGAGGCCAAGGCTGCAGTGAACCGAGATCACACTGCTGCACTGCAGCCAGGATGACGGAGCGAGACCCTGTCTCAAAAAGAAAGAGAAAAGTTTCCATTGTATGAATTATTTTTATCATATGTCATTTTCGTGTTCTATTTTGAGATGGAGTCTTGGTTTGTCACCCAGGCTGGAGGGTAGTGGTGCCATCTTGACTCACAGCAACTTCTGCCTCCCGGGTTCAAACGATTCTACCACTTCAGCCTCCCAAGTAGCTGGGATTACGGGCGCCCGCCACTACGCCTGGCTATTTTTGTATTTTTAGTAGAGATGGGGTTTCACCATAGAGACAGGGTTTCGCCATGTTGGCCAGGCTGGTCTTGAACTCCTGACCTCAAGTAATCTGCCTGCATCGACCTCCCAAGTGCTGGGATTACAGGTGTGAGCACCTCGCCTGGCCTATCAGTTTCATTAGGAAAAGTTTGTAGGTTGATGGGTCCTTGGTGCCTTTTTTTCCTGCCTTCTGCTGGAAAGAAGCTGAGGCTTGAGGAGAAAGGAGGAAGAAGGAACTTTAATGCTTTGGCTGAATGTACGTATTTAACATTTTTTCCTGCAGGTGGTCCTCTGTAAATGGGGTGAACTACAATATTTGAGGAGTCTTCCTTCCATCATCTCTGAAGGCAGAGATGTCACACAGCCTTGGGGCCCTGGCTTCCTGTAGAGCTCACTGACGAAGTCCCCCGAGCCAGAGCTGAGTCACTGCTGTGTCCAGCAGTCTCCGGTTCTTACATTCTGTCCCGTCCAGCCTCTCACACTGACCCTGGGTGTCCCCAGCGCAGGCCCGTTCACATCTCACTAGTCGTATCTCAGCATCAGCATTCACACTGTAAGTGACGCCCTGGCTCTTCTCCAACCTGTTTTTCCAGATAAACATTGACGATCTGGAGGATGACCCTGGGGTGAACGGGGAGAGGTCTGGCTGTGCGCTCACAGACACTGCAGCACGAGGGAACAAAGGAAGGGCTCGGCGTGGAAACACAGAGAGCAAGACAGATGGAGATGTTGCCGGGACAGCGCCCCCAGAGCAGGTGGGGGGCTGAGTGGTGAGGAGGGGGAATCAAGGGTTTGGGAGGTTTCAAGGCACCCAGCCACAGGTATCCTGTGCTGTGATTTTCCTTGAAGGTGTAATTTTCGCAGTTCAATTTTGGTTAACTGCTAGTTACCCCCAAATTTACTTGGGAACCTTGATGAGATTTGTATGAAATGTGTAAAGGTCCGAGGCCTGTCTCCTGCGTTCAGGAGAGTCTGCGCCTGCCCAGCAGTGTGTGTAATGACACATGTGTGTTCTTCCTAACTGTGCCCGAATGTTTGCTTGGCTGAGTTGTGGATCTGGGTGCTGGTGTAAGTGAACTTTGAAGAAACGTGCAGGTCAGGTCAACGTGGGATGGGCAGAGATGCAGACAACCTGCCGCTGCGCTCCACAGCACAGAAGGGGGGCCCTAAAAGGAGAGCTTGTGTTCATTTATCCAACATGGGTTCTTGGGGGCCTTCCTGGGTGCTGGGAACGCGCCTTTGCCCCTCAGGAGCCTCTGGTTGAGAGGGCAACATAGAGGTGAAGTAACAAGTGGGTCCTGCCTTGAGGCTCGGGGTCCTGGGGGCTTCCTGCGGAGCCTTTATGCTGTCAGAAGGGGTTGGCCAGGTGTGGGTGTGGGGGACCACAGGTGCAGGTTCGGTATGAGGTGGCGGGGGCACAGCAAGGCCCTGGTCTTCAGGGAGTGGCTGACAAAGTGAGAAATGAGAGCTGGACCAGGTCAGAGCCCTGTGAACCATTGTGAGGCTGGACACTAGAGGGCCCTGGGGACTCCTTAGCACAACCCAAGGGACGTGAGAGCAGGGGGCTTGGAGAGGTGGGAAGGTGCCTGCTGGAGAGAAGAAACGGAGTCGAAGGGACTTCCAGGACACGGAGGGAGGCGGGGACTGCTTAGATGAGGGTGGAGTCACACTTGCAGCTTTAATTCTCAGTTCTTAAGATTTACTTCTCGTTCCACTGATTAAAATGTGTTCCTATCATTAGTCTAGTGCAAGTGGCAAACTCCGGAAGAAGAAAAAGAAACAGAAAAATAAGAAAAGCAGCACGGGAGAAGCATCGGTATGTGAGTTGGGCCTGGCTCTGCTTTCTCCCTCTGCCTGACTCCCTCTCCGTTCTCTTCTGGCTGTTTTTCAAGGTGGTGTTGAAAGAAGTTTACTTAATATTTTTATACCTTCCTATTAGGAGTATAACTAATTAAGAGATCAGAGAAAAAAAAAAGGAAAAACTGCTTGCTAAATTCTGCTTCCTGTTTTTACCCTTGTTCCTTGGGGTCCCGCTCTGCTCTGTGTCTCTGTGGGAATGTGTGATCTCGTGAGGACACATCACATGTGATCTCGTGAGGACCTCCTAGTCCTGGTGCTCCTGTGGCCCGCGGGGCGCTTGCTGTTTGCCCTGACATCTGTCCCATGCTTACGGGTTAATTGGGTGGTGGGCATAGAGCCCACCACTGGAGCTAGTCTGTCATCAGGAAAAAATATGTTTTCATTATTGCCCTTCGTCCCCATCTGAGTGCGTCCCGAGACGAGGGTGTCGTTAAGTCCCAACCCTGTTCGCCTGAGGAGGTGAGCACACCGGGAGGACATGGGATGCCCAGTTTTTTCTAGGGTCCTTCTGGCTCCGTGATTCTGTCTATGCTGAGCGCTTCTTAGGAAACATCTCCTCTTTTTTCTGAATGCGTGGATGGTACATAGTGTTTGACTTACACTGTCCTTTAGGAAGGAAATACAATATAATAGGTCTCTTTTAAAATAAATAATTTTGTTATTGTCACAACATTTAAAGTAATGTCAGTGTGGTGATTAAGAGGTTGTTTTGGGGCTTTTAGGAAAACGTACTAGAAGATATTGATCGCATCCTGGAGAGGATTGAGGACAGCACTGGGTTGGACCGTCCAGGCCCCGCACCCCTGAGCTCCAGGAAGCACATTCTCTACGTGGAGCACAGGTGCGGCCCCGCCCTTCTCGGCCCCCACCCTTCTCTGCGGCCCCCGCCCTTCTCCGCGGCCCCCGGCCTTCTCTGCGGCCGCCACAGAGACTCCGTGGGAGGAAAAGGTTCTCTAAAAAAGGAAAAAGAAAATGTACTATATTTATTTAAAAATAATATGAGTTTATTGGCCGGACGCAGTGGCTCACGCCTGTAATCCCAGCACTTTGGGAGGCCAAGGCAAGCGGATCATGAGGTCAGGAGATCGAGACCATCCTGGCTAACACGGTGAAACCCCGTGTCTACTAAAAATACAAAAAAATTAGCCGGGCGTGGTTGCGGGCGCCTGTAGTCCCAGCTACTTGGGAGGCTGAGGCAGGAGAATGGCGTGAACCCGGGAGGCAGAGCTTGCAGTGAGCCGAGATCGCACCACTGCACTCCAGCTTGGGCGACAGAGTAAGACTCGTCTCAAAAAATAATAATAATAATGAGTTTATTATTAATCATTTAGGAAACAGGCTGGGCCCAGTGGCTCACGCCTGTAATCCCAGCACTTTGGGAGGCTGAGGCGGGCAGATCACTTGAGGTCAGGAGTTTGAGACCAGCCTGGCTAACATGGAGAAACCTCATCTCTAGTAAAAATACAAAAATTTCTGGGTATGGTGGCTCACGCCTGTAATCCCAGCACTTTGAGAGGCTGAATCGGGTGGAACACCTGAGGTCGGGAGTTTGAGACCAGCCTGACCAACATGGAGAAACCCCGTCTCTAGTAAAAATACAAAATTAGCTGGGCGTGGTGGTGCACACCTGTAATCCCAGCTACTGAGGAGACTGAGGCAGGAAAATTGCTTGAACCTTGGAGGCAGAGGTTGCAGTGAGCTGAGACTGTGTCACTGCACTCCACCCTGGGCAACAGGCAAAACTCTGTCTCAAAAGAAAAAAGAAAAAAAAATACAAACATTAGCTGGATGTGGTGGTGGGTGCCTGTAATCTCAGCCACTCAGGAGGCTGAGGTGGGAGAATCTCTTGAACCCAGGAGGCAGAGGTTGCAGTAAACCAAAGATCATGCCACTGCACTCCAGCCTGGGTGACAGAGCGAGACTCTGTCCCAAAAAAAGGAAATAGGAACAAGGAGGAAAGGAAGTCATCCGTATTTCAGAGGACTTTTAGCTTTACTTCTTATGTATCTGAGAGAGTTCCTTCTTTTTCTTTTTTTTAAGAGACAGGATCTCTCTGTCATTCAGGCTGGAGTGCAGTGTTGTGATCATAGCCCATTGCAGCCTCGACCTCCTGGGCTCGAGAGATTCTCTTGCCTCAGCCTCCCAAAATGCTGGAATTACAGGTGTGAACCACCACATCTGGTCAAAACGTTCCTCCTTATCTTGTCATGCTTGGATGACTGTTCATCTCTTGGTCTTATAGATGCTTAATGAATTGCTGTCTCTACTTCAGAAATCATTGCCAGTTTAAAAAAAACAGTGCCCTGGAGTCAGTTAAGACACAGTAATGTGGTCTCAGGGTGTGTGCGCTGCCCTGACCCAGCCTCAGAAACAGATGTGTGTCACACACAGGGCCTCTTGACACAGCACTCACCGAGTGCCGTCACAGCAGATTGACCAGCGGCTTCCCTGTGGTGCCCACAGTGGCGAGGCCTCAACCATGGATGGGGTGGTGATTGTAAAGAAAGGAGGCATGGAAGCTGTCTTTCAAGCCAAAAATCCGTTTTATTTCCTTGATTATTAGGTGGCTTTCTGAAATTTTTGGAATCATTGTAGAACATAATTTCATGTTTCTTTCTAAAATTTTCAATTCCCTAGACACTTGAATCCAGACACAGAACTGAAAAGGTATTTTGGTGCCCGGGCAGTCCTGGGGGAACAAAGGTAAGGTCCACACTAAACTGTCTTCTCACAGCTGCTTCGTTCCTTCTTAGACTCTTGACGGGGTGGTGTTCCTGAAGCCAGTTAACCCTTGAGGGAGAATACTGGAAGCCAGAGTCACACAGAACCCTTAGAACTGGAATCTGAAAGGGAGTCCACAGATTGTGTGTAACCTTGTCTGTGACTGTGGGTTGTGGAGATACCCAGAGTCGTTGGTCTCCATCCCCAGTGTAAGGTTTCAAAAGCTGGACTGGATGTGGTGCTTGTGCCTGTAATCCCAGCACTTTGGGAGGCTGAGGTGAGTGGATCACCTGAAGTCAGGAGTTCGAGACCAGCCTGGGCAACATAGTGAAACCCCGTCTGTACTAAAAATACAAAAATTGGCTGGGCGTGGTGGCGCATGCCTGTAATCCCAACTACTCGGGAAGTTGAGGCAGGAGAATCACTTGAACCTGGGAGGCAGAGGTTGCAGTGAGCTGAGATCACACCACTGCATTCCAGCCTGGGCCACAAAGTGAGACCCCATCTCAAAAATTTTCAAAAGCTGTTAAATTTTCAGATTCTAGTTTTGTTGCAGTGGCTCATGCCTATAATCCCAGCACTTTGGGAGGCCAAGGCAGGCAGATCACCTGAGGTCGGGAGTTGGAGATCAGCCTGGCCAACATGGAGAAACCCTGTCTCTATTAAAAATACAAAAAATTAGCCGGGCGTGGTGGTGCATGCCTGTAATCCCAGTTACTCAGGAGGCTGAAGCAGGAGAATCGCTTCAAACGGGGAGATGGAGGTTGCGGTGAGCCAAGATCGTGCCACTGCACTCCAGCCTGGGCAACGAGAGTGAAACTCCATCTCAAAAAAAAAAAAAAAAAAAAAGATTCCAGTTTTGCTTCTCAGAGCAAAACTAATGTAAAGTTCAGGTTCTGAGATAAGCTTCTTTCTTTCTTTCTTTTTTTTTTTTGGGAGACAGATTCTTGCTCTGTCATGCAGGCTGGAGCTCAGTGGTACGATCCCAGCTTACTGTAACCTCTGCCTCCTGGGTTCAAGCAATTCTCCTGCCTCAGCCTCCCGAGTAGCTGGGATTGCAGGTGCACTCAACCACGCCACCACGCCCAGCTAATTTTTTTTTTTTTTTTTAGTAGAGATAGAGTTTCACCATGTTGGCCAAGCTGGTCTCGAACTCCTGACCTCGGGTCATCCACCTGCTTTGGCCTCTCAAAGTGCTGGGATTATAGGCGTGAGCCATGGTGCCCGGCCGAGATAAATTTCATCTGTGTCCATTCAGTAGTTCTTAATGGTTGGGCAGCCCTAGATGAGGATGGCTGGCTGTGATGAGGAGCGCAGGGTCTTTCAGCTCCTTATAGGAGGAAAAGCAGGGGTGTCTGCTTCTGGGACTTTATGTAGGAGGTATGTTCCGCCTCTGAACTCTCCATTGAAGTGTCCAGAAGGTGCTTTGTTTTTTTTTGTTTTGTTTTGTTTTTAGAGACCTGATCTTGCTGGGTTGTCCAGTCTGGTTTTGAACTCGTGGCCTGAAGTGATCCTCCCATCTCAGCCTCCCAAATAGCTGGGACTATAGGCCCATGCCACCGCTAATTTATTTTATTTTATTTTTTGTAGAAACAAGGTCTTACTTTGTTGTCCAGGCTGGTGTCAAACTCCTGGCTTCAAGCGATCCTCCTCCCTCCGCCTCCCAAAGTGTTAGGATTACAGGCATGAGCCACCACGCCCAGCCAGGCACATCCTCTTTTATTTGCACATCTGAGTTCTAAGCATTGTTTTTTTTTGTTTGTTTGTTTTTGTTTTTTTTTTTGAGAGGGAGTCTCACTTTGTCACCTAGGCTGGAGCTCAGTGGTGCCATCTCAGCTCACTGCAACCTCCGCCTCCTGGGTTCAAACGATTCTCCTGCCTCAGCCTCCCAAGTAACTGGGATTACAGGCACGCGCCACCATGCTCGGCTGTTTTTTGTATTTTTAGTAGATACGGGGTTTCATCACATTGGCCAGGCTGGTGTCGAACTCCTGACCTCAAGTGATCCGCCCCCTTCTGCCTCCCAAAGTGCTGGGATTAACAGCCCTGAGCCACTGCGCCCAGCCTCCCAAAGTGCTGGGATTACAGGTGTGAGCCACCGTGCCCGGCCTAAGCCTTGTTTCTGCACCATGGTATCCCCGGGTCATTTCTTCACCCCAGTGGTAGCATGTGTCCAGATGTTGGCTACAGTCCCCCTTGTCTGCAGGCATATCTGTGAAACTGCCCAAGAATGAGTTTTCCCATCTTGAGTCACCTGCCAGTGCCCTTCGGTAGAGTCACCAGCTCACACTCAGCGTCTGCCTGGGTCCTTCACCTTCTTACTCGTGTAGGTGATACGGGTCTGGAAATCCATCATCGTGTGTGGGCAGAAGTGTTGGTGTTTTGATTCTGGGTAGATTGAGGATGTTTTCATGTGCTGTTGTTCACACTTTCCCTGGATTTCTAACAGGTTTTGCTTTATATTTTACTTTGCATTTTTGGTGTTGATGTGTTTCCTTGGGAATGTTAGTGAAAAATTGACTTTAAAATGTCTACTTTGTTATCAGTATTTCCCTGAGCTGAGGGTTCCACCTCGTCCCGCTCTTTGTTTGCATCTGCTTGGTCTGTTTTTGCCATTTCTTTACATTTTTGCATGGTTTTATTTCTGCAAATTATAATTATTGATAGTAATTAGTATAACTATTCATACTGATTACTAATAGTAATTAGTTGACAATAATTGCCTTTATTATTATTACTATTTTTTTTTTTTTTGAGACAGAGTCTCGCTCTGTTGCCCAGGATGGAGTGCAGTGGCGCGATCTCGGCTCACTGCAAGCTCCGCCTCCCAGGTTTACACAATTCTCCTGCCTCAGCCTCCCGAGTAGCTGGGACTACAGGTGCCCGCCATCTCGCCCAGCTAGTTTTTTGTATTTTTTAGTAGAGACGGGGTTTCACCATGTAGACCAGGATGGTCTCGATCTCCTGACCTCGTGATCCGCCCGTCTCGGCCTCCCAAAGTGCTGGGATTACAGGCTTGAGCCACCGCGCCTGGCCCTTTATTATTTTTATAGTATTATTATACTTTTTGTTATATTATTTCTTTAAAAATTTAATTCCTACCAAAAACTTCCGTGGAGAAGCCACAGTGCCCTTTTTATTCATTCCTTGTCCTGCTCCTCCAAGACAAGACCTGGCCTGTTTCTGTTTCCGCTTCTGGTGGTTCTCTCAGAATCTCAGAAAAACACAGGCACTGCTTTTTCTTGGGCCCTTGACTTCCTACTATGCCAGCCGGGCCAGCTCATTGCCCTGGCACCTCCGCACTACTCCTGTTGCTCCGGGTGCCTGCCAGCCTTCAGACTCCTCCAGACTTTTGTCCCTGCCCCTCCCGGCATCTGCCCAGGCTGCCTCACTGGGCCTGTTCTGGAGGCTTCCTGACTCGTTTTGTGGGACGGCTGACCTGGGGTCAGGCTGTCCCTGGGATTCTGTAGACCTGGCGCAGGAGAGTGCTGAAGGACGACTCTCCTAGGCCTGGGCGTGTGCTGCAGGCAGGAGAAGCAGGCTGGGGCCACCTTCACGGCAGGAGGGCCCACCACGCTGGCCTCCACTCTGCAGTGGCTGAACCGGGGGAGCCTGGGGCCGGGGCAGGGATGGCCCCGCGGGCAGGGAACTGCATTGTGCTGATGGTGACTGTGGGCGTGGCTGCTGCTGTCCGTGCTGCCACAGCTCCCACGCCCCACCTCTCCTGCACCTGTGTGCTCAGGCAGAGTGCCCTGAGCTCCGTTATTTGGGGGTCTCTGCCATGGGGTCAGGCCCACCCTAAGCACTGGTCAGGTGGTATCTGAGTGGGACGGGTAGGGCAGCATGGAAAAGGCATGGAGCTGCTGTTACATCAGAGATGGTTGGTTTCTTAAGTTGAGTGATGGGCATGTGGAAATATTAGCATGTTATTCTCTTTCTTTTCGTTTTCTTTTTTTGTTTTCTTCTTGAGACAGGGTCTCGCTCTGTCACCCAGGCTGGAGCTCTGGGATCACAGGTGCAGACCATCACACCAGGCTAATTTTTAAAATCCTTTGTAGAAATGGGGTTTTGCTGTCTTGCCCAGGCCAGTCTGGAACTCCTGGGTTCAAGAAATCCTCCCATCTTGGCCTCTCAGAGTGCCGGGATTATAGGTGTGAGCCACCGCGCCTGGCCAGAATTGTTTCTCTCTCTGTGGGACCCTCCCTGCTCCACTCGTCCCGCAGCAGTTGCTGAGGCTTGTTTGCATCCTGTCCCTATTGCATCCCCACCCTGCCCCACATGCCCTCTCCGCCCCTCAGTTTTGCTTCCACGGCCCCTGCAGGGATCAGGCAGCCAAGCCTTGGCCCCCACACACCACAGGAAGTAAAGCTGTGCCTGTGTCCCATTCTCCCCAGGCCACGGCAGAGACAGCGCGTGTACCCCAAGTGCACATGGCTGACCACCCCTAAGAGCACCTGGCCCCGCTACAGCAAACCAGGTGAGGGTCTGCAGAGGCTGCTGGGGGTGGGTCTGAGCACTGGCCCGTGCTGGGCACTGGGGGGCATTAGTGCCCCTTGAGCCGAGCCTCTCGCTCCAGGAGTACCCGTGCACACTGTGTGACTGTTTGTTGCCACACTGAGGGCTTGAGTGCTGGAGGCCTGGCCCAGGACCTCGACACAGAGCCTCCCAGGCACCGTCTTTGTGTGACTGTCTTTTCATGCAGGTTCTTCCTACCGTTCTGCCATCGACCTTTCCCTTATGGAAGCAGTCGAGTTCATTTTAAACTGCAGTATTTTGTATATTATTGCTAACTGATAAGTGCACGTGATTTTAAGATAAATTGCAGCAGTGAAGACAGGCATGGAGTGTTGGGTGCTTGGTGGTGTGGTGCAGGGAAGTGTCAGGAGGCCCTCAGGGGCCAGGGCAGGGATGGCCTGTGGGAAGGGAGCCGTGCGGTGCCCTTGGCGATTGGCTTGGCTGCTGCCGTCAGTGCTGCCGCGGCTCCCATGCCTGCCTCTCCTGCGCCTGTGTCTGGGGCGGTGCCAGAGATTGCCTGCGTACGTTCTGTAAGGACGCGTCTAAGAGCGAGGCCTGTGCTGTCCAAAGGTGGACGCTGCTGCTCACGGCCCCTTCCCTTCCTAGCAGGAACCCCTGAGCACTGCAGACAGGGGCTCCATGGCCGTGTGTTCCTGCAGGACTCGGGCCTTGGGCAGGGCCATCAAGAAGGTGTCACTGCAGGGGACCTGTTCCATGGAGGCCCTGGGAGGCTGAGCTTCTCAGGTTTATCAGAAGAAACGGGGCCCCGCGCACCCAGTCAGACGGGGCAGCAGAGACAGAGGGTGGCCACGCGCTACAGAGCTCTGTGGCTTCGGAGGCCTGGTGCTGTGGCCAGCTGTGCCACCGCACTCCACCCCGCCCTTCCACGGCCACCCTGGACATTCACCTCAGTCAGACTTGGTCTGGGGACAGTGCTTGGCCTGGTCAGTTCCGGTGACCTGTGACTGTGTGTGTCCTTGTCCCTGACATTCTCCAGGCCAGTGGGGCTTGAGCTATATCTGAGTTCTGGGGGGAAACACGTCTTGATAGGAAACTAAAGCAGACAGGATGCCGTCTCTGGTGTAGAGCAGACTGCGGGTGTTCTGGGAAGGTGCCCGGACCTGGGTGATATGCGTGAGTACACACTCAGGTCAAGTTTGTTGATATCGCAGGGGCCTCGTCAAGAACACGAGGGTGAGGGCTGTGCTTGGAACTGCCCACATGCCTGCTCCCGGCACACCCTCCCTGAGCACTCTCCCCTCCCAGGTCTGTCCATGCGGCTGCTGGAATCAAAAAAAGGCCTCTCCTTCTTTGCGTTTGAGCACAGTGAGGAGTACCAGCAGGCTCAGCACAAGTTCCTGGTGGCCGTGGAGTCTATGGAGCCAAACAACATCGTGGTGCGTGGTCCTTGCAGCCCCCGACAGGAGCAGGGGCCGTGTAGCCACCACTGCCCTGGGCCTCCTGCTTTGCTTCCCTGGTGGTTGGGGGAGGCGTGCTAACTCCTGCCCTTCCCAACAGGAAGGGTGCCAGCCTCTGCAGGGTGATCTGGCCCCGTGACCAGAGGGAGATGTGTTCAGAGGCCCTAGGCAGAGTGAGCTCCATCCATCCTCAGAGAAGAGGCTGGAGCCCTGTGCTCTCAGCCGTTCTTGGAGACCGTGCAGTAGTGCCGTGTGACGCAGGCCCAGGACTCTGGGGCTCCTCACTGCTGCCCTTGCCTCCTGCAGCTCAGCACAGGGGAGCAGCTCAGATTCCCTGCCCCCGGACAGCCCCCACACAGTCCCCGACAGCCCCCAGGCAGCCCCCTCGCAGTCCCCGACAGCCCCCAGGCGGCCCCCTCACAGCTCCCGGGCAGCCCCCACACAGCCGCCGTGCAGCCCCAGACAGCCCCCAGGCAGCCCCCTCACAACCCCCGGGCAGTCCATCCACCTGTCAGTGATGGAGTCCTCTCCTTACAAACCCCCAGGCTTGGTGCCCCAGGGTCGCGAGACCCTAACCAACCCCGTCTTCAGAACCAGAGGGAGCCCGTCCTCACATTCTCTGGCCACCGTCACCCCGTCCATGCTGCCTCAAGGCTGTGGTCAGGGGCAGGATGCTTCTGAGAGCTCAGCGTCGTCTCCCCTGTGGGAAAAGCTGCTGCTTTCCATTCCTCTTTCTTGGGGCGTGGTGGGGAGTTAGGAGGCCCCGGCCTGGGCATGTCAGGTTTGAATTCTTGCTTTAAATCATATCATTGGTTCAGCTTAGCAACAATAACTAGCCTGTTTTGAGTTAGGGGATGTTGTGAGTGTCGACCCTGGTAATTCCCATTTTGTTTTTGGAGTCGGAATCTCACTCTCTTGCCTAAGCTAGAGTGCATTGGCGCAGTCTCGGCCCGAGTTCAAGCCGTTACCCTGCCTCCCAAGTACCTGAGATTACAGGCACATGCCACCACACCCGGCTAATTTTTGTATTTTTATTAGAGACCAGGTTTGCCACATTGCCCAGGCTGGTCTTGAACTCTGGATCTCAAGTGATCCTCCTGCCTCGCCCTCCTGAAGTGCCGGGATTACAGGCGTGATCCACTGTGCCCAGCCTCCCCTGGTTTTAAATGCCTGAAAGAAAGGCGTGCCTGTTAGCTGGGGCCTTGCTGGGTGTCTGTCCCCAAGAGGGCTGCGTGTGCCTTTCCTCCAGGGCTGTCCTCCCTTCTGGTAGGTTCTGCTCCAGACGAGCCCTTATCACGTTGACTCGCTGCTGCAGCTCAGCGATGCCTGCCGCTTTCAAGAGGATCAGGAGATGGCTCGAGACCTCGTAGGTAAGGCAGAGCCCCCACCCGTTCCCATCAGCTGTGGGAGCACCTCAGGCCATCAAGACAGATGCGGTGGTGTAAGATGACGGGGGCTGCCAGGATATCCACAACAGCTTTATTGAGATGCAACCCACATGGCACAGAACTTACCCATTGAAAGCTTTTGTTTGTTGTTGGTGTTTAATATACGCCTCAGCCTCCTGAGTAGCTGGGACTTCAGGCAGCCGCCAACACGCCTGGCTAATTTTTTGTGTTTTTAGTAGAGACGGGTTTCACCGTGTTCGCCAGGATGGTCTCCTGACCTCTTGAGCCGCCCGCCTCGGCCTCCTGAAGTGCTGGGATCACAGGCGTGAGCCACCGCGTCTGGCCCTCTGGCTTTTATTTACAATCAAGTTTTCAAGGTTCATCCTCATTGTAGCACGAACCAGAACGTTGTTCGTTTTTCCTCCACCGTGTGGACGGACCACGTTTTGTGTGTCCGTCATGAGTTGACAGCCACGTGGGCTGTTACAAATAGTGGTGCTGATGTCAGTGTGCACACACAGCCTTCGGTGGACACGCCTGTGCTGCGCACGTGGACGCCTGGTTCTGTCAGGACATGGCGGCAGTTGTGCCTCATGGTGTTTAAGGTGTTTCCGTCTCAAGCTGACAAGTTCTGTGGTTGAAATAAATGCAGCCTGGCATCCAGGGTACCCAGGGTCCTGTCTGCCCTCTCAGTGTCCAGGATTCTAGTTGCATGACCTTCCGTCCAGACCTTTCCTTGCTGTCCATCATCAGAGGAGGGGCTGTGGTTGCCGCGTGTGGCCATGACACCCTCCCCTGGCGTCCCTGTGCCTGCAGAGAGAGCGCTGTACAGCATGGAATGTGCATTCCACCCCCTGTTCAGTCTCACCAGCGGGGCCTGCCGGCTGGATTACCGCAGACCCGAGAACAGGTGAGTGCAGCCGCCCTGGAGGGGACGCAGCTCCCCCCCTTCTCCTGGGAGTGAGGCTGGGGGAGGTGCAGCGGGTGCCGCATGACTGCCCTCCAGGGTGGACCAGGGCCCACAGGTCCAGAGTGACCCGCCTTCCTCTCTCTGGTCCCAAGGATGGAGGGATTGGATTGGCTCAGCCCAGGTTTACGTTTGTCTGTGGACATGCCGGATGCCACTCTGGAGGTCAGAGTGGGAGGTCTGCTGAGCCCAGGAGTTCAAGTCCAGCCTGGGCACCAAAGTGAGACCTCATGTCTTAAAAAGTAAAAATAAAAATAAATGTTTGTGTTAGAAATGAGCCTGGCTGGGCACAGTGGTTCACGCCTGTAATCCCAGCACTCTGGGAGGCTGAGGTGGGAGGATTGCTTGAGCCCAGGTGTCAAGACCAGTCTGAGCACCATGGCAAGATGCAGTCTCTACAGAACATTTTTTTTTTTTTGAGATGGAGTCTCATTCTGTTGCCCCCACTGGAGTGCAGTGGCACGATTTCGGCTCACCGCAAGCTCTGCCTCCCAGGTTCAAGCAATTTTCCTGCCTCAGCCTCCCGAGTAGCTTGTACTACAGGCATGTGCCACCACGCCCGGCTAATTTTTTGTATTTTTTAGTAGAGAGAGTTTCACCATGTTAGCTAGGATGGTCTGGATCTCCTGAACTTGTGATCCACCTGCCTCGGCCTCCCAAAATGCTGGGATTACAGGCATGAGCCACTGCGCCTAGCCACTGCAGAACATTTTAAAAACTAGCTAGGCCTGGTGGCGCGTGCCTGTGGTCCCCGCTACTTGGGAGGTTGAGGCAAGAGTATCGCTCAAGCGAGCAGGAGTTTGAGGCTGCAGGGAGCCGAGCCGAGATCGTGCCAGTGCACTCCAGCCTGGGCAACAGAGTGAGACCTTGTCTCTCCAAAAAAAAAAAAAAAGGAAGTGAGACTGAGAAACCACATCTCCACAGTGGGCTCTGCAATTGCATTTCCTTCTGTGTCTGGCTGAGAAAACCCATCCCTGGCAAGTTTAGAAGCTTTGGAGGGCTTTGCAGGTTTGAGCTTAAATCAGTGAGGAGCTCAGAGTCAGCCTGACCCCTTGCTTCCCTGTGCTGAGCGGCCACATGTGCAGGACTCTCTTCTTTCAGATCCTTCTGCCCCTAAAGCCATCCCTCTGGCATCAGCCCTCAATGGTCAGACCTGGACTGGCTTCCGCCAGACCTTCCCGCAGCCTGTCCTGTGGGCCCTTTGTGGAGCAGACCAGCTTCTGTCCGCTGTCCTGCCTCTCCTGTGTGCAGCGCCCTGTTTCTCTGGCCACCCTGGGTTGTCTCCAGTGTGGGATCTGCTCCTCCCCTCGGCCTTCCTGGCAAGCCAAGGTCCACGGACCCCTTCTGCACGGATTGTCTGCACTGTGTGCTGGGTCTGAGTTTCCTCCACTGGTTTTCTTTATGTTAGTTTTGTCTCTTCCAATGAAATTCTTAGTTCTTTGAAGTAGATTATAAAATATTAATCTTTCCAGGCATGAAAGGGACAGTGGGCTGTTGATAGAAGTAGCAGCCCACCAGCATCCAAAAGTCACGGGCTCCATGTATCCAGCCTGAGTGCTGTTAGCCGCTGTTGAGACTGGAGGATAAATTAAGATCATAATTGTAACAGGAGATTTTAACTCTCTCCCTGTAAATGATAATTAATAAACAAAAACAAGATCAAGATTTCAAAGAAGTTTGATTTTCAGTATGCAAATTTGTGTATAACTCTGTAAAGGACAAGGAGAGCACATACCTCTTCTCCAGACATGGCTCTCTGTGTGCCGGGCAACTAGGAAATGCCAGCAGAATCCAGAGAGCAGAATGGGGGTGGAGCAGGTGGTGCTGGCCGGGGCGCTGAGCGGAGGGTGGGGTGGAGCGGGTGCTGGCCGGGGCGCTGAGCGGAGGGTGGGGTGGAGCGGGTGCTGGCCGGAGTGCTGTCCACAGGGCGTTCTTTGTGTCGCTATAATTCATGTGGAACTATTTTGGATCTAGGAGCTTCTACTTGGCCCTCTACAAGCAGATGAGCTTCCTGGAGAAGCGAGGCTGCCCGCGCACGGCGCTGGAGTACTGCAAGCTCATTCTGAGGTGAGTGTCTGCTCAGGGCCAAGCCCGCCCGTGCTCCCTGTCCTGGCTGTAGGCCAGCCTGATGGTGCCCGTGTTCCCCTTTGCTCTGCTCTCTGCGCTGCCTCTGGAAGTCTGGAGCCAGACGAGGACCCCCTCTGCATGCTGCTGCTGATCGACCACCTGGCCTTGCGGGCCCGGAACTACGAGTACCTGATCCGCCTCTTCCAGGAGTGGGAGGTAGGTGCGAGTCTGGTGAGGTCCCGTGGAGGGATGGACATCTGCTGCTTCTGTTTCCTTGGTTTGGTATCTGTGTGCTCACGGGACAGTTTGGGGATGAAGTGGTAATCACCCTAGGGCAGAACCCCGTCCTCCTGCCTTGTTTGTCTCCCTTGCCACCTCTAGGGAGTGGAATCTGGTTTTCCTAGGGACAGTACAGCAGCCTTATGTCAGAATCCTCATACGTGTGTACACATGCACAAATGTGTCTGCAAGGACCGTGATGCTGGTAATGACGAAAAACTGGAAGACCCGAGCTCCTCGTGGGCAGTTCGGGAGGATGCAGCTGGGAGGCAGAGGAAGGGCTGGTTGTGTGGGGCTGGCACAGGGACCCCTAGCATGTCCGTCCTGTTCCATGGGAAGAGTGTGAGTATAGCAGGAGAGACTTGAGCTCTGTCCCCCGTTGGAATGTTGGAATGATAATTTAGGTGTATTGGGTTAGATATACTATATTAAAGTTAATTTCACTAGTTTTCTCTTTAATGCAGCTCCTAGGAAATTTAAATTGACACCTGGGCTCCCATTATGTTCCTACCGGGTAGCGCTTCTGTGGACGGACACGTGGGGCTTTGTAATGCTAACCTCCAGCAGGGCCTGGGGCTGGGGAGAAGGCAGTGACAGCTCTGGACTTTCTCTGTTGCTGTGTTGAATATTTTCATTGCACATGTTCATGGATGATGAAAGTGGGTACATTATTCTGATTTTTTAGCATTTGGCATAGTTGGCCAGGAAGTCTCACTCCCAGGAATATGGTTTATAGAAATTCCTGGAGCTCACAAAAATGTAGGTGCAGGGAGACCTCAGGGAGTCCCCCAAAATGGGTCTGCAGAAGAATGTTGATGATGGTGTTTAAGGTCACAAAACAGTCTGTGATCGCATTTTGATAGAAAATGCAGTGAGTCACGTGTCTATGATGTGTAAGGCTGAGAAGGGCAAGAGAAACGCACGCGGGGTGGGCAGCTCCCGGAAACTCGCGTGGGGTGGGCTGTTCCCGGAAACTCGCGCGGTGGGCTGCTGCCGGAAACTCGCGCGGGGTAGGCTGTTCCCGGAAACTCGCGCGGGTGGGCTGTTCCCGGAAACTCGCGCGGGGTGGGCTGTTCCCGGAAACTCGCATGGGGTGGGCTGTTCCCGGAAACTCGCGCGGTGGGCTGTTCCCGAAAACTCACGTGGTGGGCTGTTCCCGGAGACTCACGTGGTGGGCTGTTCCCGGAAACTCGCACGGGTGGGCTGTTCCCGGAAACTCGCACGGGGTGGGCTGTTCCCGGAAACTCGCGCCGTAGGCTGTTCCTGGAAACTAGCACGGGGCGGGCTGCTCCCGGAAACTCGCGCGGTGGGCTGCTCCCGGAAACTCGCCCCCCGTGGGCTGTTCCCGGAAACTGGCAGGGTGGGCTGCTCCCGGAAACTCGCGCGCGGTGGGCTGTTCTCGTCTTTGTAAATTTTCCACGTTGAGAACATTGACTGCTGATGGCCGGGCGCGGTGGCTCAAGCCTGTAATCCCAGCACTTTGGGAGGCCGAGACGGGTGGATCACGAGGTCAGGAGATCGAGACCATCCTGGCTAACACCGTGAAACCCCGTCTCTACTAAAAATACAAAAAACTAGCCGGGCGAGGTGGCGGGCGCCTGTAGTCCCAGCTACTCCGGAGGCTGAGGCAGGAGAATAGCGGGAACCCGGGAGGCAGAGCTTGCAGTGAGCTGAGATCCGGCCACTGCACTCCAGCCTGGGCGATTGGGCGATAGAGCGAG
>NC_045450.1:74617108-74624591 GCF_002776525.5 Piliocolobus tephrosceles
TCAAAAAAAAAAAAAAAAAAAAAAAAAAGAGAACATTGACTGCTGAGCTTCGAAGAGGACGCCTGCGGCACGTGGGACCCTCACTCCCTGCAGCCTCCTCACTCCCAGGCAGTCTACTCCTTAGGCCCTCCCACCTCCTCTGTCTCTTCTTCGCGGAAAGTCCCCCAGGTGGATGTTTTAAGTTATCTTTATGCTGAGTTAGAAGAAGGCCCCTGTGTTGCCTGCAGAATGTACCAGCTGGGGGTAGGGCCCACTGGTGGCGTCAGAGCGTCTGCAGACTGACATGTTTTGTCTTTGACTTAAGGCCCCACACTGTTTCTTCATCCCCTGTAGGCTCATCGGAACCTGTCCCAGCTCCCAAATTTTGCCTTCTCCGTTCCACTGGCGTATTTCCTGCTGAGCCAGCAGACAGACCTCCCTGAGCACGAGCGGAGCTCTGCCAGGGAGAAGGCCTCTCTCTTGATACAGCAGGCGCTCACCATGTTTCCTGGAGGTGGGTGCCGCGTCTCACCTGGGGTAGGGGTGTGTCCAGCCATGGGGCCTGGGGTAGGGGCTGTCCAGCCATGGGGGCTGCTTTTCCTGGTAGGGGAGTCCCAGGTCCCAGTCCTTCCCCACACCTACAGAAATACGCATTCTCTGGTAGGGCCTGCAAACCTGCCCTACCAAACCTGAAAGATGATCGGCTCATCTCAGAACCCGCTGCATGCCACGCCAGGCACGAGGAGGTGGCAGGCATCCCGACCCCCACGGGGCTTGTGTTCTAGAGCGCAGAGACAGAACTGGCTGGGTGGTGCTGGGCATTGGATTGTACCAGTGCTGGGGAGGAGAACAAAGCAGAGGAAGGTCTCAGCAGTGCCCAGGCATGGCCGAGAGAGTTGTGCTCAGTACCATGCTGGGATGCAGAACAGAGGCCTGTGCTGTCCACACAGACTCAGCCTGCACAGCCCCTGAACCCTGACTGCATCTGGGTAGCCTCAATCCACACACATGTGGACGGGCACAGTGAGGCTGCCACCTGGGCAGACCTTGGGGGCTGACTCTGCCTGACAGCATGTGAGAAATCCCTCTTTAAGACGGGGCTCCTCTGAGGGGCTGTGAGGGGTGAGGGTTCTTTGCATGCAGCTGGTACACACACTGCGTGACCACTCATCATCTATTAGAACGTCTTGGAAGCATCAACCCGTCCCTGGTTCTGTGGGTTTCTAGGGCTCTGTCTGGGCCCCAAGGAGGCCCACAGCATTGGGTTGGGCAGCTTCTAGCACAAGCAGAAATGTGCCCACCAGAGGGGCCTGGCCAGGCCTCAGTCTGCTCACTGACCCCAAAAGCTTCATCTTCTGTGTCTAAGAAGCACCTTTGTCCTCCTGTGGGGCCCGCATGCAGCTGGCCATGTGCTGTGGTCCACCAGTGCAGCCGTATCTGGGAGCGGGGCTGGAAAGCCCTGTCCTACACGGCAGAGCTGTGCCGCTGTCTCACACGCTGTAGTGTCAGCTCCTCCCTCGAAGGCAGGCGGGCTCCCAAGAAGCCACTGCCACTTATCGCAGAGCACTGGAGATCACTGCAGGCATGGGGGTGGAACAGGCTCTGCCCTGGGGGCCCATTCCCCCACATGGCGGCCTCCGACCTCAACACAGCCCTGCAGTGCTGGCCCTTCCACTGGGCACAGGTGGCCTCTGCTCCCACCAGCCTGCCGTGGGAGGCTGCAAGCTCCACCTCCCAGGTTCATGCCATTCTCTTGCCTCAGCCTCTTGAGTAGCTGCGACTACAGGTATCTGCCACCACGTCTTGGTAATTTTTCTGCATTTTTAGTAGAGACGGGGTTTCACTGTGTTAGCCAGGATGGTCCAGTCTTTGAGATTAAAACATCCAACCCTGACCAAGTGCAGTGGCTCACGCTTGTAATCCCAGCACTTTGGGAGGTCGAGGTGGGCAGATCACCTGAGGTCAGGAGTTCAAGATCAGCCCGGTCAAAAATCTCTACTAAAAATACAAAAATTAGCCAGGCGTGGTGGCAGACGCCTGTAATCCCGGCACTTTGGGAAGTGGGCAGATCACCTGAAGTCAGGATTTCGAGACCAGCCTGGTCAAAATGGTGAAACCCAGTCTCTACTAAAAATACAAAAATCAACTGGGCGCGGTGGCGGGCGCGTGTAATCCCAGCTACTCGGGAGGCTGAGACAGGAGAATCACTTGAGCCTGGGAGGTGGAGGTTGTAGTGAGCTGAGATCGCGCCACTGCACTCCAGCCTGGGCGACAGAGTGAGACCCTGTCTCAGAAGGAAAGAAAAACAACCCCACGTGTGTGGAGGGTGGTGGGTGAATCTTCCCTTGGATGCAGATGGGGACGCTGGAGGCTCCTTGGGGCTGGTGTGAAGGAGACCCCAGCCTCAGACCCTGGGCACGCCAGCAGCAGCAACTCAGAATGCCACCCAGAAGCAAGCCGCTGGCCCTGCAGACTCTTCCACCTTAGAACAGCTGTGTCTGTGACAAGGACCTCACTGTGTCCGTTACCACTTCGGGGGCTGGGAGTGGCCGGGTTTGTACTGAGGGCCCCCACAGAGCCTCCACTTCCCCTGCAGTCCTCCTGCCTCTGCTCGAGTCCTGCAGCGTGCGGCCCGACATCACGGTTTCCAGTCACAGCTTCTTTGGACCCAATGCCGAAATAAGGTGAAGAGCGGCTGGCGGGGCTCATCTGTGGGAGTCTGGGAGCTGTTTTCACTCATCCCGAGAGGCCGTGGGGGACCTGCTCCCGGCAGCAGGAGGGGCTGTGCTGGTGGCCTTGGGGACTATCGTTTGACATGGGAGGGCTCAGGAGCCCCCTTCTCTGTGGGAAAGCCCAGGTGGGATAGGTGAGCAGCCTCCAGCTTAAAACCGAGGCTCGTAAAGAGGTGCCGGGCGCGGTGACACATGCCTGTAATCAGCTTTTTGGGAGGCCAAGGTGGGAGGTTGGCTTGTGCCTAGGAGGGCAAAGCTACAGTGAGCTGTTTGTGCTCCTGCACTCCAGCCTGGGTGACAGCGAGACCCTGTCTCAAAAAACAAACAAATGAAGAGGGAACAAACACAAGAGAAAACGCATGCCGCGGGGTCGTCCCCTGGCCCTCGGGAGCCGGTGCGGACCTCCAGGGCTCGCCCTGTGTGCGCACAGATTGACCCACCCTGGTTGTATTTTCACATTTCTGTGAAGTCGGTCGTGCTTCCTAAAGAACACAAACAGTGCCCAGCAGGCTCGTGGCACATACCTGTGTGCCCTAGCCCCACGCCCTCGGGCCAGCAGCCCAGGGGCCCCCTTCCACTCAAGGCCACAGGGCACTCACTGGACCGCCCCTCTGCCCAACCCTGGGACTCTGCTGGCCTCGAGGCAGGCCCTGGCCTAAAGAGGGTTCTGCTCATGGCCCTTGCTCTCCCACAGCCAGCCCCCTGCCCTGAGCCAGCTGGTGAGCCTGTACCTCGGGAGGTCACACTTTCTCTGGAAAGAGCCTGCCACCATGAGCTGGCTGGAGGAGAACGTCCGTGCGGTTCTGCAGACTGTGGACGCCGGGGACCCTGCCGTGGAAGCCTGTGAGAACCGGTGAGCTAGGGGTTTGTGCAAGGCCTGCCACGCCCCCTCCTCAGGGACCTTCATCCCAGACATGGGGGCCTCGGATTCGGGAGGTGAGAGGGGCTGTGAGCAGCTTGGCCTCCGCTGCTGTGGGGCCTGTGTGGAGCCTACGAGATGGAACACAGCCCTTGGCCTGTCCCAGAGCCTTCCTGGGAGGCAACTGTGGTCATCACAGAGTCCTGAGCTGCTGTTCCCGGGTGCCTAGGGCTGGAGTGGTAGCTTCTGGTCGTGCAGTGTTTCCACATGAGCTGAGGTGATGACGAGTCTGTCACACCAGCATCTTGGGGGTAAACTGGCGGAGATGAGAGAGTCTCCTGTGTGTGAACATTTTGGAGGCTCGTGCCCTGATGCATCTGCATCAGGTAAGGCAGCCCCTTACCTATTCTTGTCTCGTTCGCCTGTGGCCCTGTGCTAGTTTGAGCGTCAGCACCGTGGCTCTGTGCACGGTGTGGCCAGGCTCGGTGAGGACCGCATGGCAGTGGCACCCATTTGCATCTCCACAGTGAAGTCTGTGTGCTGCAGACGTGAGGCTGTGCCCGGGGGGACCCGAGAGGTGGTGGTGCCCCCAGCCCCTGGCGGTCATGGGTCCTGTCCACGTGTCTGCTTCCTCACTGGACCGGACATTTCTCGTGGACGGAGCATTTTGGTCCCTGTACTGCTGTCCGAGAGGGACCTCCAGCGGGGCCCAGTGTCTGCCTGTAGCCACAGCAGGGACACGCCGAGGTGTCCTTTCATGTAGTTGAACTCAGTGAATTTCCACCAGAAGCCACTGGCCACGGCTCCCATCGTTCTTGTTCTTTGGATGAAGAGGCAGAGTCACAGGCCCTGCGGCTGGGATTGGCCCCTAGAGGTTCCCTAACCACAGGCCAGGATCAGCTGTGCTGCCTCTGCTTGAGAGTAAAATGGTAAAATGTGCAGTTTTCGGAGCCACCAGAGATGCAGCGAGATGCCCAGTGCTGGGTGGGGGTGGGGACCCTGGTGCTGTGGTTGTTACCATTTCATTTGCCATGCTTTATCTACTGTGCCTTGTTTCTTCCTGGCCTTAGGCGGAAGGTGCTCTACCAGCGTGCACCCAGGAATATCCACCGTCATGTGATCCTCTCTGAGATCAAGGAGGCCGTTGCTGCCCTGCCCCCGGTAAGGGAGAAAGGCTGAAATGGGAGCTTTGTGTAAGCCGGTCACATGAACGTCGCTTCTGCTCCAGGCGGTCCATGTGCAGACGTGCGTGGTACAAGCTCCCTCAGCAGCCCAGCTCTGCCGTGGCAGGGGTAGGGGCTAGTGCAGAGAGCTCCTCCTTTCCTGGCAGCCAGGGTTCGGGTGCTTGTTGTTTTGAGAGAGAAATCCTTTGGGGCTCAGAGCACGAGCTGAGTAGTCACCTTGGTGAGCTGCTCTGTCCATGGTCTTCTGAGTGCTTGGTGCAGCTGCTGGGGTATAGTCCTGCTCTCACACTTCCCGTGCTGGAGGTGCTGTTTCCATCTCAAAACCTAAGGATTTTATACTGTTGTTAAGGGGTGAGATAGAACGAGTGAGAAAACCAGCAAGTCGGAGGGTCGCAGGACCACGGAGCGCCCACTGGGGACGGCTTAGTGCCTCCTGGTTTAACTTCGGCTGGTCTGTGGGCCCGTATGACCGGCATGGCTGGCTTTGTCTGGGGTTATGAGCTTCTGACTCCTCTTAGTTGAGTGGTAGCACGTGGCACTGTGCGTGGGGGCTGAGGGGCGAGGCAGCGAGTGCACCAGGAGCTCTGTGCAACCCGCGGGCGGCTCAGGGTCCCTGTAGCCTGCATTTACTGAAGTGAGAGCTTCTGACACGTGGTGAAGATCTTGGCAGGCGTGAGAGCACGTGACCCCCTTCCTTCCCCACCACATACTCCGATGTGCAGGGCAGACGCCTCGCAGGCTCACCTCGACTCCCGTGAGTGTCCTGGTGGCAGAAGGACTGTCCCACCCTCACCCAAAGCTCGTTGGTACAAACAGCACAGCCGTTTCTGTCAGACTCTGTGGCTATCTCTCAGCAGATGCGTCCAGTCCACGCTGGAGTCGACTAAAGGACTCTGCTGGGAGAGGCAGAGGCCCCCCGGCAGCATGCGTAGCATCTTCGTTTTGTGTCCCTTTCTGAAGGACGTGACCACGCAGTCTGTGATGGGGTTTGACCCTCTGCCTCCTTCGGACACAATCTACTCCTACGTCAGGCCAGAGAGGTACTTCCCTCCTCCCAGTTCGCACCTTCCAGCTCCCACCTCCCACCTCCCTCCTCCCACCTCCCAGCTCCCATCTCGCTGCTCCCAGCTCCCAGCTCCCAGCTCTCTTCTGCAGCTCTGAGGTCAGGGCTTCAGGGCTCACAGGGACTGGCTGCCTCCTTCGGACCCAGATGCTAGGAGATGGGCGCAGGGTTCAGTGGGTCTTTCCCCTCACAGGAAGGGAGAGGAGCAGTGTTATTTGGGAGTCACAGCTCTGCGTTTGCAGGCTGCATTCCTTCCCGTCTCCATCGAACGCACGGGTGCTTGCGTGTCAGCCTCTGTGAGGTGCGAGGGACACAGTGGAAGGAAGCAGGTGTGCAGTGATGGGGGGAAAACACATTAACTTTAGAGTCTAGACATAAACATAAAATCAAAACTGCACCAGCCTGGCCAACATGGCAAAACCCTGTCTCGACTAAAAATACAAATATTAGGGCCGGGCGCAGTGGCTCACGCCTGTAATCCCAGCACTTTGGGAGGCCGAGGTGGGTGGATCACCTGAGGTCGGGAGTTCAAGACCAGCCTGACCAACATGGAGAAACTCCGTCTCTACTAAAAATGCAAAAATTAGCAAGGCGTGGTGGCGCATGCCTGTAATCCCAGCTACTCGAGAGGCTGAGGCAGGAGAATCGCTTGAACCCAGGAGGCGGAGGTTGCAGTGAGCTGAGATTGCACTATTGCACTCCAGCCTGGGCAAAAAGAGCAAAACTCTGTCTCAAAAAAAAAAAAAAAAAAAAAAAATTAGCCGTCCGGGTGCGGTGACTCACACCTGTAATCCTGTAATTCCAGCAGTTTGGGAGGCCAAGGTGGACGAATCACAAAGTCAAGAGATCGAGACTATCCTGGCCAATGTGATGAAAACCCATCTCTACTAAAATACAAAAAAAGTAGCCGGGCTTGGTGGCAGGTTCCTATAGTCCCAGCTACTTGGGAGGCTGAGGCAGGAGAATTGTTTGAACCTGGGAGGCGGAGCTTGCAGTGAGCCGAGATCACGCCCCCGCACTCCAGCCTGGAGACAGTGACTCCATCTCAAAAAAAAAAAAAAACACTCCAGTAAGGTCGTTGGAGGAAGGAGGGGTGGGTGTGCCGAGACGCCGAGGAGGGAGGGTGGGTGTGCCGAGACACAGAGGATGACCGTGCCCTCACCAGGCTGAGGGGACGTGTTCCACAGCAGAGTCACTATGTGCCAAGGCCCTGTGCCAGGAGCAGAGCACACAGCACGTTGAGAGAACAAAAGCAGGCCCCATGACCAGGCCGGGAGAGCAGGGCTTCGGGGCAAGAGGGCCAGGGAGCGGGTCCAAGCCGACTCCCAGGCCGCCGGTATGTCTGGCTTTCAGAATCTGGGTCATTGAAAGGCTTTTTACCTTTCCTTCTGGGCTTGAAACTACTTGCCTTACCTACGCCCCATCACCCACACAGTGGTCTTCGTGAATTATTTCTGCCGGTAGGGTGTGGTAGCATTGAGGAATTACAGTTCTTTGCTGCCTCCCTCCCCGTGGACCCCAGGCTTTCGCCCTCCCTAGAGCTCGTTAGGCCTGGGCTGCTCAGCGTCTTGTAGAGCCCTTTGCGCCAGGAGAGTCTCCACTTAACACCGGCCCTGGACACTTCTGCCTTTGCATAAGGAGTGTGTGCTCGCAAAGCTTCGGTGCT
>NC_045450.1:74629591-74658906 GCF_002776525.5 Piliocolobus tephrosceles
TGTGAGGTGCTGTGGACGTCGGGGGCCTCCTGGGGCCCTCACACCAATGGAGCCGTCTTCCTTCCCCAGGCAGGCTCGGCCTCCGCACACCCTGGGACCCATCTCTGCCCTGTGCTTAGGCTGGAAGCACAGCGTGAGGGGCAAAGGGCATGGGAAGCAAAAGGCTAGACTGAGGCTGAGGCCGTGTGGCTGCGGCCAGGCACCAGGTCCTGTGGCAGCGTGGGCAGGGCGTGCGGTCCCCTCTGAGCAGCGGGGGCTGCGGGTGCTACCAGAAGCAGGTCTCCCAAAGCTGCAGATACGTCCCTGCCCGTGGTTCCCGGGTGCACTCCGCAGATGCGCCTGTGTCCGTCAGACGGTGTAAGAATCTCCCAGCAACAGTCGTGGATAGGGAGTCTGAAGCCACCAGATGCCACGTGGTCTGTTCACACCGTGGACACCACAGTCTGAGGCAGAGGATTGCAGCCACCGGCATGGGTGCACCTGAGCCAGAGAGAGTAACTGGGACACCATCCATGTCATGGGCCAGATGGGCCGGCAGCGACTCCCTGGGGCCGTTCCGGGTGGGAACGCTGTGTCGGTCTGGTGCTACTTATGTGGCTGGTTCAGGTCGGGCATCCCTCACCCTGCATATTTATCATTGGTGCATTTTTATCTATGTTGTACCTCAATTAAAAGATTTTAGGGCTGGGCGCAGTGGCTCACGCCTGTAATCCCAGCACTTTGGGAGGCCTGAGGCGGGCAGATCATGAGGTCAGGAGTTCAAGACCATCCTGGCTGACACGGTGAAACCCCGTCTCTACTAAAGATACAAAAAATTAGCCGGGCATGGTGGCGGGCCCCTGTAGTCTCAGCCATTCGGGAGGCTGAGGCAGGAGAATGGTGTGAACCCGGGAAGCGGAGCTTGCCGTGAGCCAAGATGGTGCCACTGCATTCCAGCCTGGGTGACAGAATGAGACTTCATCTCAAAAAAAAAATTTAAAGCAGACAGGGTGTAGGGGCTCACCCCTGTAATCTCAGCGTTTTGGGAGGCTGAGGCGGGCGGATCACCTGAGGCCAGGAGTTCAAGACCAGCCTGGTCAACATGGTGAAACCACATCTCTACTAAAAATACCAAAATTAGGTGGGTGTGGTGGCGGCGCCTGCAGTCCCAGCTACTCAGGAGGCTGAGGCAGGAGTATCGCTTGAACCCAGGAGGCAGAGGTTGTAGTGAGCTGAGAATGTACCACTACACTCCAGCCTGGGCAACAGAGTGAAACTGTGTCTCAAATAAATAAATAAAAATTATATATATACACACACACACACACATTTTTTTTTTTTTTTTTTTTTTTTTTTTTCTTATTTCCCCCTTTTTTCCCCGGCGGGGGGCAGGGGTGTGATTTCGGCTCACTACAATCTCTGCCTCCTGGGTTCAAGCAATTCTGCCTCAGCCTTCCGAGTAGCTGGGACTGCAGGCACCCGCCACCACACCTGGCTAATTTTTAAATTTTTAGTAGAGATAGGATTTCACCATATTAGCCAGGCTGGTGTCGAACTCCTGACCTCATGACCCGCCCGTCTCAGTCTCCCAAAGTGCTGGCATTACAGGGGTGAGCCACCGTGCCTGGCAATAATGATTTTTTTTTTTTTTTTTTTTTGAGACAGAGTTTTGCTCTTGTTGCCCAGGCTGGAGTGCAGTGGTACAATCTCAGCTCACGACAACCTCCACCTCCTGCATTCAAGCAATTCTCCTGCCTCAGCCTCCCGAATAACTGGGATTACAGGCGCCCACCACCATGCCTGGCTAATTTTTGTATTTTTAGTAGAGATGGAGTTTCACCATGTCGGCCAGGCTGGTCTCAAACTCCTGACTTCAGGTGATCCACCTGCCTTGGGCTCCCAAAGTGCTGGGATGACAGACGTGAGCCACCGCACCCAACAATAATAAAAAATTTCAAAGCAAAAATAAAGATTTATAAGTTGTAAAATGCAGATGTAACAAATGAGTAATATTTACTGTATCGGTAAATATGAATAATATTAATGTGCTCACGGAGGTGGCTTGTGAGTGGTGTGAGCATTTCACGGTCAGAGATTGGCAGTCGGGCGAGAGGATGGATTTTAACTCGAACATCACAGATGCAAACACTGAACACCCTGACGCGGGCAGCGCCTGCACCGTTGCCTCCTTCTCTGCACCTGTAAATGGGGTGAATAATTTCATCCCCCTCCCGCTTCCACCTTCAGAAGGTTTTTTGTCGGCACAGAGGCAGTCTTCAGAGAGGAAGTGCTGGGAACGCCCCGGAGTAAACCCAGGAAGATGCCTGCATTGGGTGCTGTGGCCCCTCCCCACCGCCCCTGCTGGGTCTCGGGCCATGCCCGCCTGCTGTGAACCCCTGCAGAGCACCACGTGCGAGCGCTGGCTGGAGGTCTGCCTTTGATGTGGCTCTTGGGGCAGGGCCTGTGGTGCCTTCCACAGCGGAAATGGGGCGCCGCCTGGGGAGGGCAGGAGCAGCGTCCCGGGTGCCCCTGTGAGGATGAGCGAGGAGATGACTGGAAGGTCCTGAGGACCTCATCAGGGTGCCCCCAGCCCGTCCGCTCCCATGAAGCGACACCCCCAGCCCCAGGGCTGCAGCTGAGAGGGTCGCTACTCTGGCTGGGCGAGGCTGGGCCCTTGGGGGCAGGGGCCAGAGTGGCCTCAGGCTCTGTGAGATGCTAAAAGCACCAACTCCTCTGGGGCTCACTCGCATTGGGCCGTTTCACGCTCTGCCCTGGCCAGAAGCCCCCTCACCCCCAGCGATGTGCAGTTCCTGCAGGCTCACTCAGTTTCCAGAACTTTAATCATTGGAAAGTTCTCCCTGGTCCCGCCCCCAAATCTGCCATGAACGTTGACAGCTGAGTTGCTGCCCCACGCATGCTTTGGCTCAGAGCAGAGGGTGCCCTGTCCTCATTGAGCTGCTGACGTGGGGAGGGGTGAGGGGTGGAGCCTAGTGGTGCCATCCATGGCCAGTGATTGAGGCAGAGGAGCCTCTGGAGGGGGCAAGTCCTGGGGAAGCCCCGGACTCCTAGCGGGGAGGTCAGGTGGGGGCCCTGGTGACCAGGACAGACTGTGGTGGTTTTTAACGTAAAGGAGATATGCTACGTGACAGACCCCCGGGGTGCTGCGCACTGCCTGGTGGCAGGCGGGTCGTGGTGTGCGCTCACGCCCCTGCCACGTGCCCATCATGTGCCCGCCCTCAGGGGGAGGGGCTCCGAGGATGACTTTTTAAAATGCAGGGAAAGGCTCCATTCTTCCCAGAACCTCAGCCCAACCCTGGCCCAGGGAGTCAGGAGACAGAGGCCAGGAGGGGGCCAGAGGTGTTGAAATGTCCTGGGGACCTGAGCAGCCACCAGGGAAGAGGTAGGGAGGGAGCTGAGGACCAGGCTTGTCCACACTGGTTGTGAGATGCCTTGAGCCCAGAGGGTTGATGCCAGGAGGTATCTGGACTGGCTGGGCCATGCCTGGACTGACCTGTCCAGCCAGGGAGAGGGTGAGTGTGAGGGCAGACCTGGGGGTGCCCAGATGCATGGAGGCAGGTATGGGGGATACCCAAGGCCCCCTGGCAGCACCATGAGCTAAGCAGGACACCTGGAGGGGGAGACCTGTGGGGACCTGGGGGCCTCCAATGACCCCTTCCTGCTTCCTGGACAGGACTATGCCTGTGCAGGGATCCCAGAGAAGACTCCTGGGCTCCCTCAACTCCACCCCCACAGCCACCCCCAAGCTAGGGCTGGCTGCCAACCAGACAGGAGCCCGGTGCCTGGAGGTGTCCATCCCTGACGGGGTCTTCCTCAGCTTGGGGCTGGTGAGCTTGGTGGAGAACGTGCTGGTGGTGGCCGCCATTGCCAAGAACCGGAACCTCCACTCACCCATGTACTGCTTCATCTGCTGCCTGGCCCTGTCAGACCTGCTGGTGAGCGGGAGCAACATGCTGGAGACGGCTGTCATCCTCCTGCTGGAGGCCGGTGCACTGGCGGCCCGGGCTGCCGTGGTACAGCAACTGGACAATGTCATTGACGTGATCACCTGCAGCTCCATGCTGTCCAGCCTCTGCTTCCTGGGCGCCATTGCCGTGGACCGCTACATCTCCATCTTCTACGCGCTGCGCTACCACAGCATTGTGACGTTGCCGCGGGCACAGCGAGTCGTCGCAGCCATCTGGGTGGCCAGTGTCCTCTTCAGCACGCTCTTCATTGCCTACTGCGACCACGCGGCCGTCCTGCTGTGCCTTGTGGTCTTCTTCCTGGCCATGCTGGTACTCATGGCTGTGCTGTACGTCCACATGCTGGCCCGGGCCTGCCAGCACGCCCAGGGCATTGCCCAGCTCCACAAGAGGCAGCGCCCGACCCACCAGGGCTTTGGCCTCAAAGGCGCTGCCACCCTCACCATCCTGCTGGGTATTTTCTTCCTCTGCTGGGGCCCCTTCTTCCTGCATCTCACACTCATTGTCCTCTGCCCCCAGCACCCCACCTGCAGCTGCATCTTCAAGAACTTCAACCTCTTTCTCGCCCTCATCATCTGCAATGCCATCATTGACCCCCTCATCTATGCCTTCCGCAGCCAGGAGCTCCGCAGGACGCTCAAGGAGGTGCTGCTGTGCTCCTGGTGAGCGCGGCACGGGCAGCCTTCAGCTGGGCAGAGGGAGGTGCTGATATCGTGTGGCCTGGTTTCTGTGTGACCCTGGGCAGTCGCTTACCTCCCTGGTCCCCATTTGTCAAAGAGGATGGACTGACCTCTGAAGGTGTTGAAGCACGGACTCTTCTGGGACCAGGGAGAGGGGTCCCTGCAAAACTCCAGGCAGGACTTCTCACCAGCAGTCGTGGGGAACGGAGGAGGACACAGGGAGGTTGTGAGGCCTCAGGCTCTGGGCACCAGGGGCCGACCTCAGGCTCCTGAAGAGACAATCTCCGCCCACTCCTGGGGCACTCCACCTGCTCCAGTGGGCATCCACCCCATCCCATCTTTGCTGCCAACTCTCAGGACCTGTGCCCTCGTCAGCTGGGATGTGGAGGCTCTGGGTGGAAGAGTGTACCAAGAGCTACTCCCACAACAGCCCCAGGAGAAACGACTTTGTGACCAAAAAGCTTCAGCCACAGTCATGCAACGGCTTCCGCAAAAGGAAGTGAAATCCCCGCCTCAGGCCAAGGGACCAGGTTTGCAGGACCTCACAAGTGGTGTGGGGCTGAGTCCTCCTGAGCGCTGGTTCTAAGGCTCAGACTGGGAACTGGGGCCTCAGCCTGCTTTCCTGCAGCAGTCACCCAGGCAGACCGCCCTGGCAAATGCCTGACTCAGTGACCAGTGCCTGGGAGCACGGGGCCAGGAAAGTCTGGTAATAAATGTGACTCAGCATCACCCACCTTAGCCCCTTCCAGAAAGTGCTTGAAGTTTGCGGGTGGAGGGGTAGGGGAGGGGAAGGTGGGCAGGGATGAGAGTCAAGAGAGGGAAGAAAGGAGTCCTGGAAAACGTGGCTGCCTCCCCAGGTGAGGAAGCCACAGCCCCAGAGGCCCCGAATGCCTGGGGAGTGTGGAGGTCCCAACCAGGCTTGCGCTGACCCTGCTTCTCAGGTTGCTCTCCGTGCTTACAAACCCCAGCCTAGAGGAACGAGGAGCAGGTGCAGCAGGGCCCCAGCCCCTCCACTCTGACACTGTCCCAGCTACAGGCGAGGTGGGTGCCCAGCCCTCCATGTGACCACAGGTGACCTCAGCTGGGACACTCTCCTTTGCTGGCCCTGGCCCTGAGTCCCTCCAGCCATGATGAGCCGTGAATGGGACCATCCCTGTTCACTCTGAGATGCCTGGAAGGGGGCTCAGTGCAGGCGAGCTGGGGGCTGGGTCTGCTGTCTGTCCAGCACTGCCATTCTGGGAGTGGGCAGCTGGGGGTGGGGGGTGGTCTGTGTTGAGCCAGTCCTGGGAAGTGCTGGATGTGAGGCCTCTGAAGATGAGGATGAGGCAGAGGCCCAGCGGTGGACAGGTCCCTGGGAATCAGTGCCTGGGGATGAACTATGCTGCCTGGTGCTGGGGAGCAGTGGAGCCCCTGGGCCATCCCTCTGCTGAAACCTGGGCATCTCGCTGAAGAGACCAACTCCATTTCCTCTGCAGACGCTGAGCACTCAGTCACCCCCTTCCTGGAACAGGCTCAGTGGAGGCTGCGGGGCTGCCATCAGCCAACTCCTAGGCAGGCCCAGTCAGCAGCCCCCTGGCCAGCCCCACCCCTGCGTCAGCTCCAGCCCTGACTGCCAGCCTCAGAACTGGGAGCTGCTTCCTGGCAGGGCCCGCCTGTGCTGGGAGACCGGACGGTGAGTCAGCCTTAAGCCTGGCACCAGAGCTCTCTGAGGATGGAGCAGGGGTTGGCTGGCCTGAGGCTGCAAAACTTTCCTCATGGAGACAGGCAGGCACCCAGATGCTCACCCAGGACTCCCTTGAACAAGGATAGGGAGGAACCCCAGGCAGCTAGATACCAGCCACAGCCACTTGAGCACACTGTGGGGCAGGGAGGGGCATCTCTTGAGAACAAAAGATCCATTTCTCGACTTTTCAAATTGGAGAGCTTCTTGAGAGAAAAGAGAGACAGGGACAAGGCCATGCCACCCACACAGTCCTGTGCACACAGACCGGACACAGGCGTCCACAGGAGGGTTTGCAGCTGCTCATTGTGTGAAGTGAATGCTGATTTGGGGGCAGGGGGTCGTCTGTGCATTGTGCACTGTCAGACCCTTCCTGAAGGATTTTTGTTACTGAAATATCAGAAGGTCCTTGTTATAAGGTAGTGTCACTGTAATATCTGGCCCAGGAGGAGGTCAGTGCTGTGCGGGCAAGTCCTTCCCTCCCTCCCTTCTTCTCTGACCAGTAGACGCATCTCCAGTTGTTCCCCTGAGGCCCCCCTGCAGCATTCTCCGACATCAGGGAGTGAGTCAGATAGAAGCCGCTGTCCACCCTCCCCCACCCTGGCCGGGTTCTTGCCTGGCTTGTGCGTCCTTGTGACAATTCCTGACACCGATGCGCACCGGGCAGTGGCACGTCCAGGTGCTGTGCGCGGCCGGGCCCACAAAGCTCCTTTGGCCTCTCACGGCAGCCCCTTGGGGGAGGGGACCAGGTGGCCACCCCCACTGCGGAAGCCGGCGACCCACGGAGCTCGCTCTCGGCCGCCGCCATCCCTTTGTGTCCGCGCCCTTCTGAGCTCTGATCGGACGCTTTGTTTCTTCTCAGTGGGTTCAGAGCCTGCGCCGACCTTTACCTACCTCCCCCACCCAAAATCGGCAAAGCTCAGAGCACCTTGTCTGCCAAAAGACAGGGAGCTGGGAAGGTGCGGCTCGGTCCCTAAACCGGCGTGGGGATAAAGACCCTCCTTACAAAGCCGCAGGGTGGGGCTGTCGCAAGGGCGGAACCGACGGGGTAGCTGGGGGCGGGGTTCCCAGGGCCAAGACGGGCTTCTATTGTCCTCCCTGGAGCCCGGCACCCCCACAGGCAGCTCCTCTGGGAGGCAGCCCCTCCCTTCGAGTGCGCGGGGCCCCCAGACCGCGCCCGGCCCTGCGCTGGGGGACGCTTGGCTGCGGGAGGGGCGCCGCATTGCGCGCGGCGGGCGGGGACGCGCGGTGCGGGGCCTGCGGGCCGGGCGGGATTCTGCGGCGGCGCCTCCCGATTGGCCACCCGCGGTGACATCAGCCGATGCGAAGGGCGGGGCCGCAGCTATAAGAGCGCGCGGCCGCGGTCCCCGACCCTCAGCAGCCAGCCCGGCCCGCCCGCGCCCTTCCGCAGCCGCCAGCAAGACGCGCCCAGCATGAGGGAGATCGTGCACATCCAGGCCGGCCAGTGCGGCAACCAGATCGGGGCCAAGGTGAGGCTGCGCGTCCCGGCCTGTCCCGGGCCTCGGGGCGGGAGGAGGGAGGCGCCGTGCCCCGCGGGCCGCACCTCCAGCCGCCCCCGCCCCTGCGAACCTGCAACAAAGGGATGCGCCCAGCGTCGCGCCGGGCTGCCGGGACGCGGGGCCCCCGCCCTGGGACTCTCGCCCGCACCTCTCCTCCCCTGCCCAGGTGACCTCGGGCTGTCGGGGCGCAGCTCACGTCAGTCGCGAAGCCTCAGCCTCCTCCACACCTGCGCCCCCTCCACACCTGCGCCCCCTCCACCAGGCCTCCGCAGGTGCAGCTAGGAGCCCTGTCTGGGCGTGGCCCTCTTTTTTGGGGCCGCAGCATAGCCTTGAGTGAGACGGGTGGGGTAGGCAGATTTGGGTGGGCTGGGGTTCTCCTCACAGCCTTGATTCCCTCGGCCCGAACCCCCCACTGGAGGAACTGAACGTCCCCGGAGAGGCTAGAGCCGCCCCGATGTCCCCAGCCTGCTCCAACTCCCCTCGGCGTCCTAGCCCCACCCTGTCCCTTTGTTGGAGGGATTGGGCCTGGACTCGAGATGACCTTGGTCCGGGACCAGGCTCTCCATCGGCGCAACCGCTCCTGGGCAACCCCTGCGGGGCTTGACCGCGCCCACCCAGGGTCTACCAGTCTGGGGATTGGATGTGGGAACAAAGCCGGGCTGTGGGGTGTGGAGGCTGCACCGTGGCGCGCCCCTCCCTCCATTGTTAGCCCACCTCGCAGATGTCGGGGCCAGGCAGGAAGGGGCGTTGATGCAGCTCTACAGGGACCCCCGTCTAAATCATTAAGGGGACGTCTTGTCCCCTGGTCCTGGGAGGCTGTCCCTGACCCAAGGTCACACAGCAGGTGCGAGAGAGCTGGGCTGGCCCTTGGTTCTCATCCCCTGCAGGAGCCAACCTGGGGCTCGGGCGGGGCGGGTGGGGGTTCTGCTTGCCAAAGGATCTACCCTCCGAACAGTGTTGGAGAACGGCGGATGGGTGAGGCTGGCTTTGTCAGGACCAAGGCCAGGGACCCAGCTCAGGGCTAGTGCAGCGCTGATTCTGGGCAGGAGGGGGTGGAGGAGACGGTCCTGGAGGGGAAGGGGCCAGAGAAAGGCTTCCTCGGGAGGCTGTTGCCACGGAAACCAGGCAGGAACAAAAAGCTAATTACAACAGGGCCAGCCACGTGGCTGACATGTAAATTGCAACTTTGGCTCTGGGTGGAGGCGCCTCTGAGGGTGGGAGGCCCAGTAGTGGGGAGACTCTAATCACCCAAGGAGACAGCTGTGCCTGCCAAGGAGAGCCTGGGGGAGGGGAGGCCTGGGGGACAGTGGCCTCAAATCAAACCAGGACTCCTGGAGCAGCCTCTGACAGCTGCTCTGGCCTGATGGGAGGGGCTGAGGGCTCATTAATGTGGTCACTGGGGCCAAGCCTGCCCTGGGCATCTGCTCCTGGGAGGGTCAGGGGTCGATGTGGGGAGGGAGGGCAGGCAGCCCTGAGGCCCACCTGGGGTTTCTTCTTCTATGACTGGGGGAAGTCAGTCCCACATGCAGACATCCCCTGAGGCTCCATGGGTGGCAGTGGCAGCCCTTGTCCCCTAGACTGCGTCCTTGGGCTGCCTTGTGCTCTGCTTCTCAACATTGGAGCCCTCAGTTTGCCCACTACTTTTTATTCCTTTTGAGGTTTTTCATAATTTGTTTTGTTTTAAAAATTAATACCTGGCTGGGCACAGTGGATCAGGAATCTCATGTAATCCCAGCACTTTGGGAGACTGAAGCTGGAGGATCACTTTAGCAAAGGAGTCCAAGACCAGCCTGGGTAACAAGGTGAAACTCCGTTTCAAAAAGAAAAAAAAAATTAGCCCGGCGTGGTGGGCCGCGCCTGTAGCCCCATCTACTTGGGAGGCTGAGATGGGACATCCCTTCAGCGTGGGAGGTCGAGGCTGCAATTAGCTATGACTGCACCACTGTACTCCAGACTAGGCGATGAGAGAGACCTTGTCTCAAAATAATAATAATAGTATGATTCTTTTTAACAATGCAAACAACAGAGAAGTAAATTTTCTTGGGGCGGGGGACGGCAAGAGCGTATTCCTTTCCTCTGCTGCCCTTGTGGAATCAATGGGAAGCAGCTCAGTGCTTTGCGTCCAGCCGCACCCTCGTCCTGGAAGGTCTCCAGGGGTCAAACGCGAATTCCCCAGGGCCAGGCCCCGTATAGGGGATTCGCCCCCTGATGGGAAGTTCCTTGGCCGTTCTCGGCCTCCACTCCCACAGCTGGTGGGGGGGCAGCAGCTGAAGGCGGGCAAGGCGGCTGCTTCTCTGTCTGGGGTCCTCGGGTGGTGCCTGGCTGGGCAGGAAGGAAGGTGCCCAGAAAGGTGCCCCTCTGGGCAGAGGGAAGTCGGGGTGACTCGAGGCCGGGAGCAAAGCCGGGTCCCGGGCGGTCACGCGGCAGCGCGGACGACTCACCGCGGTCACCCCTGCGCTGGGAGCCGCGCCCGCATCGTCTCGCGGGGATGAGGTAAGCCGGGCGCAGCCAGCCCCGAGGAGCCCCGAGGAAGAGAAAACCCGAAGCCCGGAAAGCCGAGCGGCCGCCTGCAGTCACCCTTGGGGGGCAGGGGCGGGCCGGGCTGTGCAGAAACACCGGGGCCCGCGGGACGCAGGACGCTGCCCCGCCGCCGCAGAGCCGAGTCTGGGCCCCCGGGGTCTCCTCTCCGGGGGCCTGTGCTCCTCCCTCCCCTGTTCGGGGCGGGGCGGGGCGGGGCAGCGCGGGGCGGGGAGGGGGGCCTTTGTCCTCCGCGCGGGCTTCGGCGCCGCCTCCTCGCGGCTGCTGGGCGGGGAGGGGCGGGGCCTAGCGCTCGCAGCCAATGGGAGACGGCGTCCCTGCTCGCCCCGCCCCCTCGCCTGAACGCCCCCTTGGAGCCGCGGGCCGGGCGGGAACCGCTTTCGGGTCCTGGAGGGGCTTGGAGGCCCCGGTCTCGCAGCCTCTTCTGCGGGGGCCACCGCTCCCACCTCCGCCGCTGCCACCTGCCTGGGCTGCTGCCGGCAGAGCCCGGCCCCGCTCTCCACAGGACCCAAGCGCGGCGCGAGGTCAGCACCAAGGACAGCGCCTGGGCCGAGAGGCTGGCCTCGAACGCCGGGTTCTGTGTTTTGTTTTTACGTTTCTGTTTTTGCTTTTTGTTTTTGGTTATGAGACGAGGTCTGGCTCTGTCGCCCGGGCTGGAGTCCAGTGGCACGATCTCAGCTCACTGCATCCTCGGCCTCCCGAGTGGATGGGGCCACAGGCGCGCGCTCACCTCCACGCCTGGCCACAAATTTTTTTTCTTCTTTTTTTTAGATGGAGTTTCGCTCTTGCTGCCCAGGCTGGAGTGCAGTGGCACGATCTCGGCTCGTTGCAACCTCCACCTCCTGGGTTCAAGCGATTCTCCTGCCTCAACCTCCTGAGTAGCTGGAATTACAGGCGCCCACCACCACGCCCAGCTAATTTTTTGTATTTTTTAGTAGTGACGGGGTTTCATCATGTTGGCCAGGCTGGTCTCAAACTCCTGACCTCAGGTGATTCACCTGCCTCAGCCTCCCAAAGTGCTGGGATTGCAGGTGTGAGCCACCATGCCCGGCCGATTTCCTTTTCTGTAGTGATGTTAACAATTTAGTTTATAAAATTGTATTTTATTGTTTCTTAAATACGTAACGTAGGCCGGGCATAGTGGCTCACGCCTGTAATCCCTGCACTTTGGGAGGCCGAGGTGGGTGCATCTCTTGAGCTCAGGAGTTCAAGACCAGCCTGGGCAACATGGCGAGACCCCGTCCCTACAAAAAATAAAAGACAAAAAAATTAGCTGGACATAGTGGCACGCTGGCCTGTGGTCCCAGCTACTTGGGAGGCTGAGGTGGGAGGATCACTTTGGGGAGGCAGACAGAGGTTAAAGTGAGCTGAGATCATGCCCCTGCATTCCAGCCTGGGCAACAGAGCAAGACCCTGTCTCAAAAAAAAAAAAAAAAAAGTAACATTTTATTGCTTTATCTCAAATTACAATTTTAACTACAAAAGTAATTAATATATTCTCGTTAAAAAAAAGTGAAATATTGCAGATAAGGGTGAAGTACACATTTAGCCACCTCTCTCTATCCAAGTGGGAACAAATTTCTTTTTCTATCCTTCTGGTCCCTTTTATTTAAGTGACCTGTGCATATGGTTTTAAAACTTTAAATAGTATCTAAAACCTTTTAACAAAAAGAAGCCAACATGTGCTGAATGTTTTCATGTCAAGCTTTGTGGTAAGGCCTTGATATGGGTACCATTCATACACCCATCTCACAGATGAGAAGACAGGTCCTGCGAGGCACAGTGCCTGGCCCACAGCCGTGCTCATGCTGGGCCCTGAATCCACTCTGGTCCATTGCTCCTGCTGCCCCGTGCCTCACTCAGCAGAGGACTTCCCATAGATGTGTTACTCTGTCCACCCCTCCTTTACAGGGGCTGGTGGTGGTGGGTTCCCTGGAACCACAAATTTGGGGTGTCCCAGTGCTTTGGGGAGCAAGGTCCCCAGCTCAAGTGGACTGCCAGCAACTAAATTAATGGAGGATCTTCAAAGACAGTATTAGGGAGGCAAGCAGCATGTGGGAAGCTTGGACGAGCCCTCAAATGCCTCCGTGACCTTTCTGGTTTTTTTTTTTTTTCAGACAGGGTCTCACTCTGTCACCTGCACTGACATGATCTAGGCTCACTACAACCTCCGCCTCCCTGGCTCAAGTGATCCTCCCACCTCAGCCTCCTGAGTAGCTGGGGCTATAGGCATGTGTCACCGTGCCCAACTTAATTTTTTTTTGGTAGAGACAGGGTTTCACCATGTTGCCCAGACTGGTCTCAAACTCCTGGACTCAAGTGATCCACCTCTCTTGGCCTCCCAAAGTGCTGGGATTATAAATATGAGCCACCATGGCCAGCTGATTTTTTGTTTTGTTTTGTTTTGAGATGGAGTCTCACTCTGTCACTCAGGCTGGAGTGCAGTGGAGTGATCTTGGCTCACTGCAACCTCCACCTCCTGGGTTCAAGCAATTCTCCTGCCTTAGCCTCCCAAGTAGCTGGGATTACAGGTGCCCACCACCACACCAGCTAATTTTTTTTTTTTTTTTTGAGATGGAGTGTTGCTTCTATCACTCAGGCTGGAGTGCAGTGGTGCCATATCGGCTCACTGCAAGCTCTGCCTCCCAGGTTCACGCCATTCTCCTGCCTCAGTCTCCCAAGTAGCTGGGACTACAGGTGCCCGCCACCACGCCTGGCTAATTTTTTGTATTTTTAGTAGAGACGGGATTTCACCCTGCCAGCCAGGATGGTCTCGATTTCCTGACCTTGCGATCTGCCTGCCTTGACCTCCCGAAGTGCTGGGACCACAGGCGTGAGCCACTGCACCTAGCCTAATTTTTGTATTTTTAGTAGAGATGGGGTTTCACCATGTTGGTCAGGCTCGTCTTGAACTACTGACCTCGTGATCCTCCCACCTCGGCCTCCCAAAGTGCTGGAATTACAGGGGTGTGAGCCACCGTGCCCAGCCTTTTTTTTTTTTTTTTTTTTAAGACAGGGTCTCACTCTTGTCCCACAGGCTGGTGTACAGTGGCTTGATCTTGGCTCATTGCAACCTCTGTCCCCTGGGTTCAAATGATTCTCGTGTGTCAGACTCTCAAGTAGCTGAGATTACAGGTGCATGTTACCACGCCTGGCTAATTTTTGTATTTTAATTAGAGACAGGGTTTTGCCATGTTGACCAGCTTGGTCTCGAACTCCTGACCTCAAGTGATCTGCCTGCCTCAGCCTCCCAAAGTGCTGGGATTACAGGCATGAGCCACCACACTCAGCTTGATTATTTTCTTGTTTTAGACAGTGTCTTGCTCCATCTCTGAGGCTGGAGTGCAGTGGTGCGATCTCCGCTTGCTGCAAGCTCTGCCTCCCAGGTTCATGCCATTCTCCCACCTCAGCCTCCTGAGTAGCTGGAACTACAGGCGTCCACCACCACGCCCAGCTAATTTTTTTGTGTTTTTTTAGTAGAGACGGGGTTTCACCGTGTTAGCCAGGATGGTCTCAATCTCCTGACCTCATGATCTGCCCGCCTCAGCCTCCCAAAGTGCTGGGATTACAGGTGTGAGCCACCACGCCTGGCCCTGATTCATTTTTATAATTTAAAAACTTAATGCAAAAAGAGTAAAACTTAGCAATGACAAAAATGCCCAAAAGGTGGAAAGAAATCCACCCCTGACCTTTGTGGAGAGATGACCTCTGACAACAGTCTCAGGGTGAACTGTCATGCCGGGACACTGTTAGCAGAGGCTGTCCATGTCTATACTGTTCATGTTATAATAATTACACTGTGTTTATTCTTTTTTTTTTTTTTTTTTTTTGAGACGGAGTCTCGCTCTGTCGCCAGGGCTGGAGTGCGGTGGCCGGATCTCAGCTCACTGCAAGCTCCGCCTCCTGGGTATATGCCATTCTCCTGCCTCAGCCTCCCGAGTAGCTGGGACTACAGGCGCCCGCCACCTCGCCCGGCTAGTTTTTTTTTTTGTATTTTTTTAGTAGAGACGGGGTTTCACCATGTTAGCCAGGATGGTCTCGATCTCCTGACCTCGTGATCTGCCCGTCTCGGCCTCCCAAAGTGCTGGGATTACAGGCTTGAGCCACCACGCCCGGCCACTGTGTTTATTCTTAAGGTTTTAAAAACATTTACTTTTAACAAATTTTCTTTGAAAAGCTACACTGTGCACATGATAAAATCCAACAGGACCGTAGGGCACCCCGTGAGAAGAAGGTTCTCCCACTCTGTGGCCCCTCCCCAGACACAGCCTTCCATACATCTGACAGACACACCCACACATAGAGAAGCACCCACAAACTGTTTCTTTCCTTCTTCTATTTGAGACGGAGTTTCCCTCTGTCACCCAGGCTGGAGTGCAGTGGTGCGATGTAAGCTCACTGCAACCTCTGCCTCCTGAGTTCATGCGATTCTCCTGCCTCAGCCTCCTGAGTAGCTGGGATTACAGATGCTTGCCACCATGCCCGGCTAATTTTTGTATTTTTAGTAGAGATGGGGTTTCACCACATTGGCCAGGCTGGTCTCGAACTCCTGTCCTCTGGTGATCTGCCCGCCTCGACCTCCCAAAGTGCTGGGATTGCAGGTGTGAGCCACTGTGTCCGGCCTACTAGAGGCACCTTAAAACATATCTCCTGTGTCTCCATTCCAAAGCACATCTTTGTTTGCACTCCTGGAGTCCTCCCGCATCAGCTTCCCAAAGTGCTGGGATTGCAGTTGTGAGCCACTGTGCCCGGCCCCACCAAATTGTTTTCTCACCTGCTGTTTTTTTGAGGAATCTTTTCTGCAGCGCATGACTCATGTGTAGAGCCCCTTGTGTGTTGAGGCCTTCATGCCCGTCAGCTCATCTAAAAGTCACTCCTGAGGAGTGAGGGCAAGAGGCATTGGGAGAGATCAGGCGGCCCCAGGAAGCCATCTGGTGTGTGTCCCAGGAGGGCTGCTGCCTGCAGACACTGCTCCCAGACGCAGCAGCCTTGGCCATCAGAGTGTCCCCCACGATGAGGTGGCAACTTCTCTGCAGGCCTTGCTCTCACCCAGGGGTGTGGGTCTCCGTGTGCACACATATGTGCTAATAGTTCTATGTTTGCCATATACCATTTATATGCCTTATGCAGATTAACCCACTTTAATCTCAAAAAGACCTGCTGTCATCATGCTCACTGTACAGATGAGGACACCGAGTTACAGAATCCTGGTGACCTGCGCAAGGTCACACAGCTGGGAGGGGTGGGGGAAGGGCCTGTGAAGCCAGCAGGCCCAGCCCCTGAGTCTAGGCTCTGCAGCCGTCTTGGGAGCAGAGTCTGAGAAGCACGATAGGTGCCTGTTCTAAGGGGAGAAAGGTGGAGGTGGCAGGTAGAGAGAGGATGACCCCTGGGAGCTGAGATGGCTCCACACGGACAGGCTGGGTGACCTCAGGCAAGTCGCTTCCCATTTGGGACCCCAAGGACCCCTCTGCAGACCCAGCTGGGGGTCCCTGATGAGGTTGGCTCTCAGGGTCCCTATGAGTCCCATTGGCTGAGGCCAGTAATGTCCCGGCACCATCACTGGACATGGTTTGCTCTGACATGGAGGGGCAGGTGTAGCAGCCAAAAGCGATCCTGAGCTCCGGGCCTCTGAACCCTGCCCTACCAGCTACTGTGGGTGTCTCTACACTCTCTCTCTCTCGGTTTCCTTTCCTGAAGAGAGAGGGGTAGTAAAAACCATCCCTAAGCGTTTTTATTTCCAACGCCCTTCGTGGAGGGATCAGCTGGCCCAGGCCTTTGCCAGCAGGTGCACAGCTGGGCCTGGGGGCCTGGGTGTGGGTCTGTTGAACCTTGACCCACCCTGGAGCTGTGGTCGGACTGGATGTGCAGGTGTGGAGGTGCATATTTATTAGGGCGATTTTCTGACAGATGACAGAGTGTGGGGCTCTCTTCCGAGCGGGGCTAGTGGAGGCCTTGGTTCAAAAGCCCTCATTTTGCACCAAGGGCTATGAGGCTTCACAAGGGAAAGGGCCTGACTGGGGTTATGGGCCGCCCGCCGACCCCTCCTCTCCCACTTTGTTTGCAGTTCTGGGAAGTCATCAGCGATGAGCATGGCATTGACCCCAGCGGCAACTATGTGGGCGACTCGGACTTGCAGCTGGAGCGGATCAGCGTCTACTACAACGAGGCCTCGTGTGAGTGGCTGCCCCAGCCTCCCCACCCCAGCCTCCCCACCCCAGCCTCCTCACCCCAGCCTCCCCACCCCAGCCTCCCCACCCCAGCCTCCCCATCCCAGCCCTGTACTGACCAGGTCTCCTCAGCATCTCTGTCCTCCTATGGGTTGGCTGAGATGCCAGCAGGCATAAGTGGATGTCGGGCATCCAGAGGCACAGAATAAAGACAACAAATCACAGTCACAAAAGTGAGAGCCAAACATATTAGTGCCATGAGGGCCTTTGCGTGTCCAGGGGCACATACAGGGATGGGACGGGCCAGAGACTTAGGAGGCTATAAGAGGGTCTAGAGAAGGGGTCACCTGGAGGGCTTAGTCAGGGGCTATTTAGCAACTGGTATAAAGTGATTTCCATATCAAAGTGGTGATACACCCCCCTGCCCACATGGACACGTGACTTAAAATTTTATTTAATTTAATAGAGTCAGTCTCAATATGTTGCCCAGGCTGGTCTTGAACTCCTGGACTCAAGTGATCCACCTGCCTTGGCCTCCCAAAGTGCTGGGAGTGCAGGCATGAGCCCCTGCGCCTGGTGGATGTGTGACTTGATCCATCCTGTCCTGCTCCGTCCTTACACATAGTGAGGCTTAAGGTGAAGAAAGTTGCTCAAGCTTGCCTTTGGTCCAGGACTCTCTGACTTCACAGTAAAGGCTCTTAGGATGTGAGCAGGAGGGTGGCAGGCAGGCAGAGAATTTAGAAAGAATGAGGGAGAGGCTCTGGCCCTCTGTAACCCAAATCACCGAGCCCTTCTCTCCCCTCAGCTCACAAGTACGTGCCTCGGGCCATTCTGGTTGACCTGGAACCTGGAACCATGGACAGTGTCCGCTCAGGGGCCTTTGGACATCTTTTCAGGCCTGACAATTTCATCTTTGGTAAGTTTCCCCTGCTCCAAGCTCTGATGGCAGACTGTATGACATGCAAGCCCAGGTCGGTGCACGAGGGCGGCTGTCAGAAATAAGGAATGGTCAGCTCCTCACATGATCTTGAAGGGTGAGAACTGATCTCTCCATTTTACAGCATCGGAGGTCCAGAGAAAGGGTTCTGTGGGGAGAACAGAAACCACTCATGCATTTCAAGTGGAATGAAGTATAAAGCAGACAGAAGCTTACAGAATTGCTAGAGAGCTGGTGAGACAGAATGGGGCCTCCAGAGGACTCCAGGGTCCAGGAGAGTGAGGCCTTGCTGCGGCCAAGAGGTCAGGACGTTCTCGTGCCTGTGTCCTGGGGCAGGGCCGTGGATGTGCCACACACACCGGAGGGCCTCGCTTCACTTCTGCCTTCCCAGCCTCAGCACACCCAACTGGTAGATGCCAGGTCGCATCCAGTGCCCAACTGCCAGGGATTCTGGGGTGGCTGTTTAGGCTCCTGGCACAGTCAGTCAGAAGGAAGGCGGGCTGGAGCAGGAGGGTTGATCTACTCACCCAGGATCCCCTCAGGAGGCAGAGCCTTGCTCTGGTGTGACCTCAAGTTCTCAAGACCCTGTCCAGAGCCCTTGTCCTGAGCACTCAGCAGCATTGACTCAGGGAAGCCACAGTGGGTATGAGAAGGGGTGCTCAGTGGGGTCTACTTTACAGAAGTGAGAATGGGCACAGGGCTGCCATGGCTGCCCTGGGATGTTCAGGCAGGGGCTGGAGGTCTGGACTGCAGAGTCCCTGACCCCTGTCCCCTACCCCTCTTCTCCCTGCACAGGTCAGAGCGGGGCTGGCAACAACTGGGCCAAGGGTCACTACACGGAGGGCGCGGAGCTGGTAGACTCGGTCCTGGATGTTGTGCGGAAGGAGTGTGAAAACTGCGACTGCCTGCAGGGCTTCCAGCTGACCCACTCGCTGGGGGGTGGCACGGGCTCCGGCATGGGCACGCTGCTCATCAGCAAGGTGCGTGAGGAGTACCCGGACCGCATCATGAACACCTTCAGCGTCGTGCCCTCGCCCAAGGTGTCAGACACAGTGGTGGAGCCCTACAATGCCACGCTGTCCATCCACCAGCTGGTGGAGAATACGGATGAGACCTACTGCATCGACAACGAGGCCCTCTACGACATCTGCTTCCGCACCCTCAAGCTGGCCACACCCACCTATGGGGACCTCAACCACCTGGTGTCGGCCACCATGAGCGGGGTCACCACCTCCTTGCGCTTCCCCGGCCAGCTCAACGCTGACCTGCGCAAGCTGGCGGTGAACATGGTGCCCTTCCCCCGTCTGCACTTCTTCATGCCCGGCTTCGCCCCCCTCACAGCCCGGGGCAGCCAGCAGTACCGGGCCCTGACCGTGCCTGAGCTCACCCAGCAGATGTTTGATGCCAAGAACATGATGGCCGCCTGCGACCCGCGCCACGGCCGCTACCTGACCGTGGCCACTGTGTTCCGGGGCCGCATGTCCATGAAGGAGGTGGACGAGCAGATGCTGGCCATCCAGAGCAAGAACAGCAGCTACTTCGTGGAGTGGATCCCCAACAACGTGAAGGTGGCCGTGTGCGACATCCCGCCCCGTGGCCTCAAGATGTCTTCCACCTTCATCGGGAACAGCACGGCCATCCAAGAGCTGTTCAAGCGCATCTCCGAGCAGTTCACGGCCATGTTCCGGCGCAAGGCCTTCCTGCACTGGTACACGGGCGAGGGCATGGACGAGATGGAGTTCACCGAGGCCGAGAGCAACATGAACGACCTGGTGTCCGAGTACCAGCAGTACCAGGACGCCACGGCCGAGGAGGAGGGCGAGATGTACGAAGACGACGAGGAGGAGTCGGAGGCCCAGGGCCCCAAGTGAAGCTGCTTGCAGCTGGAGTGAGGGGCAGGTGGCAGCCGGGGCCAAGGTCAGCAGTGTCTGACCCCCAGAGCCATCTTGCTGCCGACACTGTGCCCTGCTTTCCCCCTTGCCCTAGGGCTCCCTTGCCACCCTCCTGCAGTATTTACGGCCTCGTCCTCCCCACCTGGGCCATGTGTGTGCTGCTCCTGTCTGTCTTATTGCAGCTCCAGGCCTGACGTTTTATGGTTTTGTTTTTTACTGGTTTGTGTTTATATTTTCGGGGATACTTAATAAATCTATTGCTGTCAGATACCCTTGCTTGGTGCCAGAGATTTCCTTTTATTCTGGAAAGTTGTGTCCAGTGGGTGGAGGTGTCGACAGGGAGGCCCAGGTGGGCAGGCAAGAGCTCATCCTCTCCCAGGCTGGTGGCTGAGAGAGGCCTGCACTTGGGACCAGAGGGTGTCTCAAGACACAGTCCATGGGGAGACCCTGGAAACGGGGAACCCGAGAGAAGGAATGGGAAGTACCTAGATAAAGCCTCATTCTAGACTCCAAGATGCAGCCCTCCTGTGACTTAGAAACAAACCCACACTCATCCCCTGGTCTCCCACAGAGCGGCTTGCATCGGGAGATTTCTCCACCTCTCCGCAGGCTGCACCCCAAGATTTCTCCCACCTGTCTGCAGGCTGCACCCTGAGATTTCTCTGTAGGCTGAAAGCTGGGGTAGGTGGACCCTGCTGGGGTGGAAACTGACATGAGACCTGAAGCCTTGGGTGAGAACCAGGGAGGTATGGAAGGGTGCCCTGAGCGCTGCCTGAAAAAGATGGTGTGTTGGGTGTCTCGGGACTGGGCCCTGAGAGGGGCTGCTGGGGTCAGGGAGATGCAGCCACAAGACCCAGGCCTGGGCTGCCAGGAGGGACGTATCAGTCCACCCACCCCCGGCAGCCCCTTCCTGGGGTGCACGATACTTAGTGTCCAACCACACAGCCACCTGGAAGGCATGGTCTGTGGAGCTGCTCACCTGGTGCCCCACGTCCTCCTACAGGGACAGAGCCTGGAGCCGAGAGGCTGACTTCCTGAACCTTCCACAGCTGCCTCCCTGCCGCCCCGCCCCTTGGAAGTGACGGACATCAGCGGCCTTAGTCCCCAGGTTCTGCCCAGTGGTTCCCTGAGAGCAGCCCCTTCTTTTTCTTTTTTTTTTTTTTTGAGACGGAGTCTTGCTCTGCCGCCCAGGCTGGAGTGCAGTGGCCGGATCTCAGCTCACTGCAAGCTCCGCCTCCCGGGTTCACGCCATTCTCCTGCCTCAGCCTCCCGAGTAGCTGGGACTACAGGCGCCCGCCTCGTCGCCCGGCTAGTTTTTTTGTATTTTTTAGTAGAGACGGGGTTTCACCGTATTGGCCAGGATGGTCTCGATCTCCTGACCTCGTGATCCACCCGTCTCGGCCTCCCAAAGTGCTGGGATTACAGGCTTGAGCCACCGCGCCCGGCCAGCCCCTTCTTCTTGAATCACCCTTCAACATGGCAATGGGCTCAGAAGAAGACAGGCTGTGGGCACTGCGGGCCCTAGCTTCAGGTGCCAGGACTAGAAGCCCCAGAGGCCACCATCTCGAGTTCTGGCCCTGACACCCCCAGCGTGGACGGGGCCAGGGATCTGTCTCCTCTGCCAGCTGTTACTGTGTGACAAATCACCCCAAATCTACCTGAAACAGCGAGGGATCCTTTCTCTAGATACAGTGTGTTAGCTTCTCAGTGTCAGGAGGGGGCGACTGCAAGCTCTGGCACCTCCACACCTCACTCTTGGGGTTGTCCTCTGCACGGCTGCTCCGCAAGGCTGCCCGGCCATCCCCTCACATGGAGGGGTGGTGGCTGGAACCACTTCTTACATGGCACTGGTTCTTTTTTTTTTTTTTGGGATGGAGTCTCACTCTGTCACCCAGGCTGGAGTGCGGTGGCGCGATCTCAGCTCACTGAAAGCTCCACCTCCCGGGTTCTCGCCATTCTCCTGCCTCAGCCTCCCAAGTGACTGGGACTACAGGTGCCTGCCACCATGCCTGGCTAATTTTTCTTTGTATTTTTAGTAGAGATGCGGTTTCACCGTGTAAGCCAGGATGGTCTCGATCTCCTGATCTCGTGATCTACCCATCCTGGGGACCGTCTGTCTCTCAATAGATTGTAGAAAGAGGAGCCTCGGTTTGGGGCGGTTTCTCCCCAGTTGCACAGAGAATAGGGGAGCCGTTTAGAGAAATGATCTTTGGATTTGTAATCTGGTCTAGAATCCTGGCTCTGAGGGCCTTTTGTTTGTCTTTACTTTGTTGTGAGTTTGTATACACAGAGGAGATCCCTGAGAGCACCGAGGGTGGTTCCCGCAGACTCCCTGTTAGTCTGGTCCACCATATTCAGGGAGCCCAGAAGGAAGCTCAGCAGGCCTAACTCAGGACGACCGTCCTTTCTTCTGTCGTGCTCAGAGAGTGTCCAATAAACTGTGGGTCGGAGGTCATCCCACCCACTTGGAGTGAATCAAAGGTAACAGGGGCCAAAGCAGGGCAAGTTTGAGCCTTGCCAGGTCGATATTGAACGCCGAGCAGGGTGACTAGTGTCTGGGTTTTGGCACATGTATTTTGTGATGGTTGGAATGGGAAAGGTTAATTTAGTTTCCCCCATGTAGCCTGTTGCAAAATTGAGAGGCTTTTGCCTGTGGTTCCGTTAATTAAAAAAAGATGACTTTCTTTAGTAACACCCCTTGGCCCCCACAGCTACGGTGCAGCCAGCAGGGTCACCAAAAACCACCCTGTTTTTCTGCAGCTGAAAGCTACAGAGAAAGGGAACCTGGAAACCCAGCGTGCCTGCAAAAGGGAGATATAATTTCTTACCAGCCAGGCTTCTGCCTCTCTCTTTGCACTAACCCGGTGGGTGAATGGTAGAAGTAACTGTTTGTCTCCTCTGGAAGGTTTTGATTAATAGGAAAAAGGGGACAGGCGTGGTGGCTCACGCCTGTAATCCCAGCACTTTGGGAGGCTGAGGCGGGTGGATCACGGGGTCAGGAGTTCAAGACCAGCTTGGCCAAGATGGTGAAACTCCGTCTCTACTAAAAATACAAAAATTAGCCGGTGTGGTGGTGGGTGCCTGTAATCTCAGCTACTCAGGAAGCTGAGAATTGCTTGAACCTGGGAGGCAGAGGTTATAGTGAGCTGAGAAGCTGAGATCACGCCACTGCACTGCAGCCTGGGTGACAGAGTGAGACTCACTCAAAAAAAAAAAAAAAAGGAAAAAGGATTTGTGTGACTCATCTTATTTGTCTTTCTGTGTCATTCTGTCACGAAGGAGATACACAGTTTAGAATGTGGCCAGGACCCTTATAAACCCATGGTTCAAGTTGCCTCAGCCGACTGGTCAGTTACAAATTTTGCTGTGGGTCCCTGAACAAAAACTGGATGAGGTTTCCTTCTTGTCTTGTTTCATGTCCTGGAGGGCTTGACTTCGGGACCATGTGGGGAATCTCTTGGTCTCTGCCAATCCAGAGGGCATTAATTTTTGGGCTCATGTCAGACAACCAGTCTGAAAGAACACATAATAGCATCATGTTCAGCCTTAACAATTCTTTTTATTTATTTATTTATTTATTTATTTATTTATTTATTTATTTAGAGACAGAGTCTCACCCTGCTGCCAAGGCTCCTGTCCTTCACTGCAACCTCGTCTCCTGGGTTCAAGCAATTCTCCTGCCTCAGCCTCCGGAGTATCTGGGGTTACAGGCGTGCGCCACCACACCCGGCTAGTTTTTTTTTTTTTTTTTTTTTTGTGTATGTTTTTAGTAGAGATGGGGTTTCACCATGTTGGCCAGGCTGGTCTTGAACTCCTGACCTCAGGTGATCTGCCTCCCTCGGCCTCCCAAAGTGCTGGGATTGCAGGCGTGAGCCACCACGCCCGGCCTTTTTTGGGGGGGGCAGAGTCTCACTCTTTTGCCCAGGCTGGAGTGCAGTAGAACGACCTTGCTCACTGCAACCTCTGCCTCCAGGGTTCAAGCGATTCTCCTGCCTCAGCCTCCCGAGTAGCTGCGAGAGGTGACAATGTGCTAGCAGCCCTCACTCTCAGCGCCTCCTCGGCCTCGGCGTCCACTCTGGCGGCACTTGAGGAGCCCTGCAGCCCGCCACGGCACGTGGGAGCCCTGCTCTGGGCTGGCTGAGGCCGGAGCTGCCTCCCTCTGGCTGCGGGGAGGTGTGGAGGGAGAGGCGCGGTCAGGAACCGGGGCTGCGCGCGGCGCTCGCGGGCCAGTGCGAGTTCCGGTGGGCGCGGGCGCGGGCTCGGGGGGTCCCGCACTGGGAGCGGCCGGCTGGCGCCGCCGGCCCCCGGCAGTGAGGGCTTTAGCACGCGGGCCAGCAGCTGCAGAGGTTGCGCCGGGTTCCCCAGCGGTGCTGGCCCACTAGCGTTGCACTCAAATTCTCGCTGGGCCTTAGCTGCCTCCCAGCGTGGCAGGGCTCGGGACCTGCAGCCCGCCATGCTGAGCTCCCCCCTGCGGTGGGCTCCCCCGCGGCCCGAGCGTCCCCGACGGGCGCCGCCCCCTGCTCCGTGGCGCCCGATCCCATCACAACCCAAGGGCTGAGGAGTGCAGGCGCGGCTCGGGACTGGAGGGCAGCTCTGCCTGCAGCCCTGGTGCGGTATCCACGGGCTGAAGCCAGCTGGGTTCCTGAGCCGGATGGAGACTTGGGAGAATTTTTATATCTAGCCGGAGGATTGTATGTGCACCAATCAGCACTCTGTATGTAGCTAATCTGGTGGGGACTTGGAGAACTTTTATGTCCAGCTAGAGAATCGTAAATACACCAGTCCGCACTCTGTGTAGCTCAAGGTTTGTAAATACACCAATCAGTACTCTGTGTCTAGCTAACCTGGTGGGGACTTGGAGAACTTTTCTGTCTAGCACGCTGTGTCTAGCTCAGGGATTGTAAATGCACCAATCAGCACTCTGTCAAAACGGACCAATCAGCTGTCTGTAAAATAGACCAGTCAGTTCTCTGTAAAATGGACCAATCAGCAGGATGTGGGTGGGGTCAGATAAGGGAATAAAAGCAGGCTGCAGGTGGCTGGGGTTTTTTCCCACATTTGGGGAGCTTTGTTCTTTTGCCGTTTGCAATAGATTTTGCTGCTGCGTAAACTTTGGGTCCACGCTGCCTTTATGAGCTGTAACACTCACTGCAAAGGTCTGCAGCTTCACTCCTGAAGCCAGTGAGACCACGAACCCACCGGGAAGAAGGACCAACTCCAGATATGCTGCCTTTTCGAGCTGTAATACTCACCAGAAAGGTCTGCACCTTCACTCCTGACAGCGAGACCACGAACTCACCAGAAAGAAGAAGCTCCAGACACATCTAAACGTCTGAAGGAACAAACTCGGGACCCACCATCTTTAAGAACTGTTTAGGCCGGGCGCGGTGGCTCAAGCCTGTAATCCCAGCACTTTGGGAGGCCGAGACGGGCGGATCACGAGGTCAGGAGATCGAGACTATCCTGGCTAACACGGTGAAACCCCGTCTCTACTAAAAAATACAAAAAACTAGCTGGGCGAGGTGGCGGGCGCCTGTAGTCCCAGCTACTCGGAAGGCTGAGGCAGGAGAATGGCGTAAACCCGTGAGGCGGAGTTTGCAGTGAGCTGAGATCCGGCCACTGCACTCCAGCCTGGGCGACAGAGCGAGACTCCGTCTCAAAAAAAAAAAAAAAGAACTGTTTAACTTTCACCGCGAGGGTCGGTGGCCGCATTCTTGAAGTCAGCGAGATCAAGAACCCACCAATTCTGAACACAGCTAGGACTGCAGGCACCCGCCAGCACAACTGCCTGATTTTTTGTATTTTTAATAGAGATGAGGTGTTGTGTTAGCCGGGATGGTCTTGATCTCCTGACCTCGTGATCCACCTGTCTCGGCCCCCCAAAGTGCTGGGATTACAGGTGCCTGCCACAATGCCTGGCTGATTTTTGTATTTTTAGTAGAGATGGGGTTTCGCCATGTGGCCAGGCTGACCTTGAACTCCTGACCTCAGGTGATTGACCTGCCTCATCCTCCCAAAGTGCTGGGATTACAGGTGTGAGCTATCGCGCCTGGCCAAGAATTATCTGGAGCAGTTAACATCCTTTGAAAGCTTGAAAATGGCTGTCTTGGACTCTTCCTGGGAAAACCAATGCGACTGCCCCTTTTGCTGTACCTCAGCCACCAAGAGTTTGCCCTTTTATCTCTAAAAATATATTTATGTCACATACATTATATTATCTATATATAGTATATAGATAATATATTTTTTGAGACAGCATTTCAGTCTTGTTGCCCAGGCTGGAGTGCAATGGCTTGATCTCGGTTCACCAAAACTTCCACTTCCTGGGTTCAAGTGATTCTCCCGCCTCAGCCTTGCTAGTAGCTGGAATTACAGGCACACGCCAGCATGCCTGGCTAAGTTTGTATTTTTAGCAGAGATGGGGTTTCTCCATGTTGGTCAGGGTGGTCTCGAACTCCTGATCTCAGGTGATTCAGCCTCCCAAAGTGCTGGAATTACAGGCGTGAGCCATTGTGCCCAGCCATTTTTAAATTTTTAATTTTTTTTCCAGACAGTTTCGCTCGTGTTGCCCAGGCTCTGGAGTGCAATGGCATGAACTCAGCTCACTGCAACCTCTGCCTCCTGGGTTCACGCAATTATCCCGCCTCAGCCTCCTGAGTAGCTTGGATTACAGACATGGGCCACCATGCCTGGCTAATGTTGTATTTTTAGTAGAGACAGAGTTTCTCCATGTTGGCCAGGCTGGTCTCTAACTCCCAACCTCAGGTGATCTGCCCACCTCAGCCTCCCAAAGTGCTGGGATTAGAGTCATGAGCCACTGGGCCGGTCTGATTATTATTATTATTATTATTTTGAGACGGAGTCTTGCTCTGTTGCCTGGGCTGAAGTGCAGTGGGCTGGAGTGCAGTGGCCGGATCTCAGCTCACTGTAAGCTCCGCTTCCCAGGTTTATGCCATTCTCCTGCCTCAGCCTCCTGAGTAGCTGGGACTACAGGCGCCCACCACCTCACCCGGCTAATTTTTTTTTTTTTTGTATTTTTTAGTAGAGGCGGGGTTTCACCATGTTAGCCAGGATGGTCTTGATCTCCTGACCTCGTGATCCGCCCGTCTGGGCCTCCCAAAGTGCTGGGATTACAGGCTTGAGCCACCGTGCCGGGCCTAATACATATATAGTTCTTCATAGAGATGAGGGCTCATCATTTTGCCCAGGCTGGTCTCGAACTCCTGGCCTCAAATGATCCTCTCACCTCAGCCTCCCACAGTGCTGGGATTACAGGCAGTTTGTGAGGCTGAAGTGGGTGGATTATTTGAGGTCAGGAGTTCAAGACTAGCCTGACCAACATGGCGAAACCCTGTCTCTACTGAAAATACAAAAATTAGGCAGGCATAGTGGCCTGTGCTTGTAGCCCCAGCTATTCCGGAGGCTGAGGCAGGAGAATCGCTTGAACCTGGGAGGCAGGGATTACAAAGAGCCGAGACTGTGCCACTGCACTCCAGCCTGGGTGACAGAGTGAGACTCTATCTCAAAAAAATAAAGTAAAACAAAATAAAATATTTGGGCTATATGTGTACAGGTATTGTTTTAAAGCCCCTGCTCTCCCTGTGTAAAAACTTCTCAGTCAATTGAATTACTTTGCAAGGTAAGTAATAGATAAGAGAGACAGTCTTTGAAGTGACTGGTGGCCACAGTGAGTTTCTCACAGTGAGTGGTTATGACTATGTGTCAATACACCCTTCTTTGCACATTGGTTTTATTTATTTATTTATTTTTAGTGAAAATCTCACTCTGTTGCCCAGGTTGGAGTGCAGTGGCATGATCACAGCTCACTGCAGCCTCTGCCTCCCGGACTCAAGCAATCCTCCCACCTCAGCCTCCGAAGTAGCTGGGGCTACAGGTACACACCGCTGTCCCTGGGTAATTTTGTATTTTTAGTAGAGACGGGATTTCTCCATGTTGGTCTGGCTGGTCTAACCCTAACCCTAACCCTAACCCTAACTCCCAACCTCAGGTGATCCTCCTGCCTCAGCCTGCCAACGTGCTGGGATTACAGGCGTAAATCACCTTGCCTGGCCTCTCTTTTTTTTTTTTTTCTTGAGGCTGAGTCTTGCTCTGTCGCCCAGGTTGGAGTGCAGTGGCACGATCTCGGCTCACTGAAACCTCTGCCTCCCGGGTTCAAGTGATTCCCCTTCCTCAGCCTCACGAGTAGATGGGACTACAGGCACACGCCACCGCGCATGGCTAATTTTTGTATTTTAGTAGAGATGTTCACCATGTTAGCCAGGCTGTTTTTGAACTCCCGACCTCAAATGATCTGCCCGCCTCAGCCTCCCGAAGTGCTGGGATTACAGGCATGAGCCACTGCACCCGGTTAAGGATTTTTGATTTTGAGGATCTGTTTTGCCTTCTAGCCATGCCTGCTTATTTGGGGCTAGAAATTGCTTAAAACAGGGGTCCCCAGCCCCCAGGCCAAGGACGGGTAGTGATCTGTGGCCAATTAGGAAATGGGCCACATAGCACCAGGTGACCAGCGAGTGGGTGAGCTAGAGAAGCTTCATCTGTATTTATAGTGGCGCCCCATCGCTGCCGTCACCACCTGAGCTCTGCCTCCTGTGGGATCAGCAGCAGGATCCGATTCTCACAGGAGCTCGAACCCTGTTGTGAACTGCGCACACAAGGGCTCTAGTGAGCTCCAAATGGCGACCTGCCTCCCACTGTCTCCCCTCGCCCTCAGATGAAATCGTGTAGTTGCAGGAAACAAGCTCAGGGCTCCCACTGATGACACGTTCAGGTGAGTTGCACAATTATTTCATTGTGTATTACCGTGTAATAATAGAAATAACGTGCACTGTAAATGTCAGGCGCCTGACTCAAACCGAAACCTTCCCTCTCACTGCGTCTGCGGAAAAACTGTCTTCCGCGAAACCAGTCCCTGGTGCCAAAGAGGCCGGGAACCACTGCCTTAAAAGGCTCTACCCGTGCCGGGCGCGGTGGCTCAAGCCTGTAATCCCAGCACTTTGGGAGGCCGAGAGGGGCGGATCGCGAGGTCAGGAGATCGAGACCATCCTGGCGAACAGGGTGAAACCCCGTCTCTACTAAAAAAATACAAAAAACTAGCTGGGCGAGGTGGCGGACGCCTGTACTCCCAGCTACTCGGGAGGCTGAGGCAGGAGAATGGCGTAAACCCGGGAGGCGGAGCTTGCAGTGAGCTAAGATTCAGCCACTGCACTCCAGCCTGGGCGACAGAGCGAGACTCCGTCTCCAAAAAAAAAAAAAAAAAAAAGGCTCTACCCTGAAGCTGATAATCCAATCGGGAAACAAACATCTTTAGGGAACCTCCATGTGTAAGAGTTTTTCCTGGCCATCGTGACTGAACTGATAAAATAAGATTCTAGTAATCTTTGATAAATTAAGACAGTTTTAAAGATTATTGGTAAAGTAAAATAAAAAGTCTTTAATATTTAGACATTTGGAGCCAGGCAAGGTGGCCAGTGGCCAGGCAGATCACCTGAGGTCAGGAGTTCGAGACCAGCCTGTCCAACATGGCAAGACCCCATCTCTACTAAAAATACAAAATTAGCTGGGCGTGGTGGCACGTACCTGTAATCGCAGCTACTCAGGAGGCTGAGGCTGGAGAATTGTTTGAACCCAGGAGGCGGAGGTTGCAGCGAGCTGAGATTGCACCACTGCACTCCAGCCTGGGTGACAAGTGTGAAACTCTGTCTCAAAAAAAATAGAAATTTGGCGGGCGCGGTGGCTCAAGCCTGTAATCCCAGCACTTTGGGAGGCCGAGACGGGCGGATCACGAGGTCAGGAGATCGAGACCATCCTGGCTAACACGGTGAAACCCCGTCTCTACTAAAAAATACAAAAACTAGCCAGGCGAGGTGGCGGGCGCCTGT
>NC_045450.1:74659306-74718093 GCF_002776525.5 Piliocolobus tephrosceles
CCCTCTGTAGCCCACGCTGGAGTGCAGTGGTGAGATACTGGCTCACTGCAACCTCCCCTTCCTGGGTCCCAGTTCAAGCCATTCTCCTGCCTCAGCCTCCCACGTAGCTGGGATTACAGGCACACGCCACCAGGCCCAGCCACTTTTTGTATTTTTAGTAGAGATGGGATTTCACCATCTTGGCCAGGCTGGTTTTGAACCCTTGAGCTTGTCATCCACCCGCCTTGGCTTCCCAAAGTACTGCTATTACAGGTTTGAGTCACCATGCCCGGCTGACTTTTTATAATTGTTCAACTTACCTGCCTTAGAGCCATTGGGTTCTAGGTGAGGCTGGGGACATGTGGAGTTAGCCATGCCCGCTAGTTCTGCTGGAAAGAGTCAGACATTATCTGTGGTTCTGTTTAGTGTCCTAGACTCTGCACCTGGTACATAATTAAAATTGCTTACACTAGAAATGAAAATTATGTATTTTTAGTAAAAAGGCATGGGAATGTGTTTTTGTTTTTATTTTGTTTTGTTTTGTTTTGTTTTTTTGAGACGGAGTCTTGCTCTGTTGCCCAGGCTGGAGTGCAGTGGCGTGATCTCGGCTCACTGCAAGCTCCGCCTCCTGGGTTTACGCCATTCTCCTACCTCAGCCTCCCAAGTAGCTGGGACTATAGGTGCCCGCCACCTCACCCGGCTAGTTTTTTTGTATTTTTTTAGTAGAGACGGGGTTTCACCCGTGTTAGCCAGGATGGTCTCGATCTCCTGACCTCGTGATCCACCCGTCTTGGCCTCCCAAAGTGCTGGGATTACAGGCTTGAGCCACCGCGCCCGGCCAGGAATGTGGCTTTTTAAGAAAAAGTAATTTTGTCTAATTTAGAAAGTTTAAGGATTGTCTTGGGTTAAAAGAAAGAATAAAACTAAAGATTTAAGCAAGTTGTAGAAGGTTTGTAAAAGGTTAATTTTGTGAAACATTCTGTGTGTGAGCAAGTTGGCTACAATTAAAAGAGTATTTTTTTTTTTTTTTTTTTTGAGACGGAGTCTCGCTCTGTCGCCCAGGCTAGAGTGCAGTGGCCAGATCTCGGCTCACTGCAAGCTCCGCCTCCCGGGTTCCCGCCATTCTCCTGCCTCAGCCTCCCGAGTAGCTGGCACTACAGGCGCCCGCCACCTCGGCCGGCTAGTTTTTTGTATTGTTAGTAGAGACGGGGTTTCACCGTGTTAGCCAGGATGGTCTCGATCTCCTGACCTCGTGATCCGCCCGTCTCGGCCTCCCAAAGTGCTGGGATTACAGGCTTGAGCCACCGCACCCGGCCTAAAAGAGTATTATTTAGTTTTTCTGTAAATTGACCTTGAAAAGCACACTGATGCAGGGCCAGAATCTGGGTCTGTGGGTCTTAATAAAGGCTTTTCTTAGAGCATTGATCTCTTTAGCAGAAAATTATAAATGTTTATAAAAGGTGTATAAAAATCTTACCTTATGGTCAAACTAATTAAAATTTGACAGCTTTATGAGATTTTATTTAAATTAGCTTTAGCATTAATGATTCACCAATGTAAAAATGGAATTTGATTTTCTTTATTTCTATTTTTTTTTTTGAGACAGAGTCTCGCTCTGTTACCCAGGCTGGAGTGCAGTGGTACGATCTTGGCTCACTTCAACCTCCACCTCCCAGGCTCAAGCAATTCTCCTGCCTCAGCCTCCTGAGTAGCTGGGATTATAGGCATGCGCCACCACACCCGGCTAATTTTTGTATTTTTAGTAGAGCTGGAGTTTCGCCATGTCAGCCGGGCTGGTCTCGAACGCCTGACCTCAGGTGATCTGCCCACCTTGGCCTCCCAAAGTGCTGGGATTACAGGTGTGAGCCACCACACCTGGTCAATTTTTCTTTTTCGAAGATTTTTACGTAATATGGAGAGATAATGAAATATTTTTGTTTGCCTTTTGAGTAAACTGAAGAAAACAAAAAAGGCGAGAATGAAGACCAGATTCCATTGACCTTGTGCTATCCTCATTGGGTCTTGTTTGGAAAGCTGAGTTTCCTAGCAGAGTAAAGTTTTTTGTCTTTCTAAAACTTTTGAGTCATTTTGACTAAATTGATGACTTATGTTGACCTGAGATTCTATTTTGTGATATCCAATGTTTAAACCTTTGATATTTGACAACTTTACCAAACACAAATTCTAAATTCTTTTTTTAAAAAAACTAATTAATCTTTTAAATATTAGGTCCCCTAAATTCCAAAAGAGACATATTTGACTTATATGATGTATTAAAATCACACAGGAAGTATTGTCAAATGTAAAATGGTATTTAACTTTCTTTGGGTTATATATAAATACGTTATTCATATGTGTTACAAAATTATGTAAGATTTCTATATTTCTGATATACCTCAGTATACCTTGTCAGTAATAATTATGATCGTTGGCCAGGCGCATTGGCTCACGCCTGTAATTCTAGAACTTTGAGAGGCCGAGGCAGGCGGATCACCTGGGGTCAGGAGTTAGAGACCAGCCTGGCCAAGATGGTGAAACCCCATCTCTACTAAAAATACAAAAAAATTAGCTGGGTGTGGTGGCGGGTGCCTTTAGTCTCAGCTACTCGGGAGGCTGAGGCAAGAGAATCGCTTGAACCCGGGAGGCAGAGGTTGCAGTGAGCCGAGGTACTGCCACTGCACTCCAGCCCGGGTGACAGAGTGAGACTCTGTCTCAAAAAAAAAAAAAAAAAAAAATTATGATTGGTATGTTAAATGATTGTGTGCCACGGAGATGACCAGGTTTCTTGTGGGTTTCACTTCACTGTGACTGTCCTAAGACTTTTGTCATTCCACAGATAACTGTTGTCTTGTTTGACCCTTTTTTTTTTTGAGACGAAGTTTTGCTCTGTCGCCCAGGCTGGAGTGTAGTGGCACGATGTTGGCTTACTGCAATCTCCGTTCCCTGAGTTCAAGCGATTCTCCTGCCTCAGCTTCCTGAGTAGCTGGGACTACAGGTGCACACCACCACGCCCAGCTAATTTTTGTGTTTTTAGTAGAGATGGGGTTTCACCCTGTTGGCCAGGATGATTCTGATCTCTTGACCTTGTGATCTGCCCGCCTCAGCCTCCCAAAGTGCTGGGATTACAGACATGAGTCACCGCACACAGCCTTTCTTTCTTCCTTTCTTTTTTTTTTTTTTCTCTCTCTCTCTTTCTTTCTCTCTTTCTTTCTTTCTTTCTTTCTTCTTTCTTTTCTTTCTTTCTTTGTCTTTTTCTTTCATAAAGTCTTGTTCTGTCATCCAGGCTGCAGTTAGTGGTGTGATCTCGGCTCACTACATCCCTTGCCTCCCGGGTTCAAGCGATTCTCCTGCCTCAGCCTCCTGAGTAGCTGGGATTACAGGCATGTGCCACCACACCCAGCTAATTTTTTTGTATTTTTAGTAGAGACAGGGTTTCACCATATTGATCAGGCTGGTCTTGAACTCCTGACCTTATGATCCACCTGCCTTGGCCTTCCAAAGTGCTGGCATTGCAGGCGTGAGCCTCTGTGCCTGGCCACATTATTGATTCTTTTTGTTTTGTTTTTCAGAGTCAAGAAAACCTTTTTTCTTTTGAGTTATTTACAACTTTTAGCAATTGAGTAAAAAGTACACTCCTGTGACCAAAAATTGGTGCATATTTCTTTCTCTCTACCTGATTTCTCCAGAATTTGGAAACTGTCTGTATTCTTTTTTATTTATTTTTATTTCTTTATTTATTCATTCATTCATTCATTCATCTGAATCTCGCTCTGTTGCCCAGGCTGGAGTGCAATGGTGCGATCTCAGCTCACTGCAACCTCCACCTCCCGGGTTCACGCCATTCTCCTGCCTCAGCCTCCTGAGTAGCTGGGACTACAGGCGCCCGCCACCATGCCGCGCTAATTTTTTTCTACTTTTAGTAGAGACGGGGTTTCACCGTGTTAGCCAGGGTGGTCTCGATCTCCTGACCTCGTGATCCGCCTGCCTTGGCCTCCCAAAGTGCTGGGATTAAAGGCATGAGCCACTGCGCCCGGCCAGGGTATTCTTAATTTATGGCAATTTGCACATGTGCAAGAAGAATCTTATGATGGACACAATTGGAGACACTAGTTATTTTACCAGGACTTTCACTGGAATGGCATGTGTTCAAATATAAACAGATTGCTTTTGTGTTTTGTTTTGTTTTGTTTTTGAGACTGAGTCTTGCTCTATTGCCAGGCTGAAGTGCAGTGGCATGATCTCAGCTCACTGCAACCTCCACCTCCTGGGTTCAAGCGATTCTCCTGCCTCAGCCTCCAGAGTAGCTGGGACTACAGGCACCCACCACCACGCCCAGCTAATTTTTTTTTTTTTTTGTATTTTTAGTAGAGGCGGGGTTTCACTGTGTTAGCCAGGATGGTCTCGATCTCCTGACCTCATGATCTACCCGCCTTGGCCTCCCAAAGTGCTGGGATTACAGGCGTGAGCCACCATGCCTGGCAACGGACTGCTTTAAGGAATCAAAGTTGACTTAGCCAATAAAAGCCGCTTGGGAGTACTGACCTCGTACCTTGTCTGTATAATCTCTGTATGAGGTTCCTAACCTGCGGTAAGTAAAGAATGTCACTTTCTGACAGCTCCAAGAGACCCAAGTTATCTTTGGGCCTAGAGGAGAGAAATTCACACAATTCATATAGTATTGGCAAGCACAGGTAAATCCGTGGCTGGGTTGAAGGTTTTAAAAAGTCTAATCTGAGATTCCTTATGGAAAAAAGTTTCAGCAAAGCCAACTTCAAAACTAAGCTATATGGCAAATAATTATTCCTGCTGCACTTTATGCAAATAATCTGGCCAAGCATAGTAAGACTAAGGTTTGTTCTACTATGATTTGTCCTGAATAAAAATGGAGACTGAGGCCGGGCGCGGTGGCTCAAGCCTGTAATCCCAGCACTTTGGGAGGCCGAGGCGGGTGGATCACGAGGTCAGGAGATTGAGACCATCCTGGCTAACACGGTGAAACCCCGTCTCTACTAAAAAATACAAAAAACTAGCCGGGCGAGGTGGCGGTGCCTGTAGTCCCAGCTCCTCGGGAGGCTGAGGCAGGAGAATGGCGTAAACCCGGGCGGCGAAGCTTGCAGTGAGCTGAGAACCGGCCACTGCACTCCAGCCTGGGTGACAGAGCGAGACTCCGTCTCAAAAAAAAAAAAAAAAAAAAAAAAAATGGAGACTGGAGAGAGAAAAATGTTTCAGAAAAACCATAGTAGTAAACCTGTTGTTGACCTGGACTCACAGTGAAATTGCTACTTTTTCCTCAGGTCCAGAAAGTTGAAGTTATTCTTTGTAACACAGGTGAAAACATTGTGTCAGACTGCCAGGGGCTTCCTCCTCTGTATCTGAAGATGCTTTGAGTCTAACATCTGGATAGTTTGTGTCCAACAGTAAACTTTGTTTTTCTTCTGTTTTCACAGAAATGCCTCTTATTAAAAATATGTTCACCTCCCTTATATACCTAAGTCTAGCCCATCTGCACTGCTGCCTCCTGTGATGGGAAATAGCTGTTTAACTGAACTGATCTTGTCTCAGGACCCGGAAATCAACTAAAAAGATATGTAACAGTGTATCTAAATTTGTTCTTTCCTGTCTATCCCAATGTGTCTGTCTTTTTTTTTTTTTTTTTTTGAGATGGGGTCTTGCTCTTGTCGCCCAGGCTGGACTGCAGTGGCGGGATCTCAGCTCACTGCAACCTCTGCCTCCGGTGTTCAAGCGATTCTCCTGCCTCAGCCTCCTGAGTAGCTGGGATTATGGGTGCGCATCACCACATCCAGCTAATTTTTGTATTTTTAGTAGAGATGAGGTTTCACCATGTTGGCCAGAGTGGTCTTGAACTCGTGATCTGCCCACTTCGGCCTCCCAAAGTGTGGCGTGAGCCACCATGCCCGGCCCAGAGGGATCTTTTGAAAATGAAATTATAACACTTCTCTGCTCAAAATCCTCCAGGGGAGAGACCCACCACACCAGTTGTTGGTGTGGACACAGGAACCGCTGGAGCACTCACACCTCCCAGCAGGACCATGAAAAGGCACAACTGCCACGGGAGAAAGTTCATGCCTCCTAAGAAGTAAAGTCACTGCACGTGACCAAGCCATTCTGTTGCTAAATATTGCCGAGGAGAATGAAAGCATATCTCCACCCAGTGATGCATACACAAATGTTTATAGTAGCTTTATTTATTTATTTATTTATTTATTTATTTATTTATTTATTTATTTTTGAGACGGAGTCTGGCTCTGTCGCCCAGGCTGGAGTGCGGTGGCCGGATCTCAGCTCACTGCAAGCTCCGCCTCCCGGGTTTATGCCATTCTCCTGCCTCCGCCTCCCAAGTAGCTGAGACTACAGGCGCCCGCCTCGTCGCCCGGCTAGTTTTTTGTATTCTTTAGTAGAGACGGGGTTTCACCGTATTAGCCAGGGTGGTCTTGATCTCCTGACCTTGTGATCCGCCCATCTCGGCCTCCCAAAGTGCTAGGATTACAGGCTTGAGCCACCGCGCCCGGCCTATAGTAGCTTTATTTATAATAGCAAACACTGGAAACAGCCCAGATGGCCATCAACAGGTGAATGGATAGACACAGTGTGGTCATCCATGGATACTCAGCAGTAAGAGGGATAAACCACAGACATCTGCTGTCACATGGATGTGTCTCAAAATAAGTATTTTTTTGAGACAGAGTCTTGCTCTGTCACCCAGGCTGGAGTGCAGTGGTGTGATCTCGGCTCACTGCAAGCTCCGCCTCCCAGGTTCACGCCATTCTCCTGCTTCAGCCTCCCGAGTAGCTGGGACTACAGGCGCCCACCACCACACCCAGCTAATTTTTTGTATTTTTTTTTTTTTTATTAGAGACAGGGTTTCACTATGTTGACCAGGATGGTCTTGATCTCCTGACCTCGTGGTGATCCACCAGCTTCAGCCTCCCAATGTGCTGGGATTACAGGCATGAGCCACCACACTCGGTCTCTTAACAGCTTTGTTGAAATATAATCAACATACAATAAATTGCACATGTGTAAGGGTAGAACTGGATAGATTTTGACATATGTATACATCTGAGAAACTACGACCATGATCAGAGATGTGATGAGCATCAAGAAGGAAGCAGATAGTAAACCTATCCTCCATCAACAGATGAATGGATAAAGAAAATGTGGTACTTTACACAACGGAGTACTATTCAGCCACAAAAAAGAATGAGATCCTGTCATTTGCAACAACATGAATGGAACTGGAAGTCATTATGTTAAGTGAAATAAGCCAGGCACAGAAAGACAAGCTTTGCATGTTTTCATTTATCCTCCATTTATTGTGGAGGCTAAAAGAAAATTAAAACAATTGACCTGGCCGGGCGCGGTGGCTCAAGCCTGTAATCCCAGCACTTTGGGAGGCTGAGGCGGGCAGATCACGAGGTCAGGAGATTGAGACCATCCTGGTTAACACAGTGAAACCCCGTCTCTACTAAAAATACAAAAAATTAGCTGGGTCTGGCGGTGGGTGCCTGCAGTCCCAGCTACTCAGGAGACTGAGGCCAGAGAATGGCAGGAACCCAGGAGGTGGAGCTTGCAGTGAGCCGAGATTGTGCCACTGCACTCTAGCCTGGGTGACAGAGCAAGACTCCATCTCAAAAAAAAAAAAAAAAAATTGGGCTGGGCGCGGTGGCTCACGCCTGTAATCCTAGCTACTCGGGAGGCTGAGGCAGAAGAATTGCTTGAACCTGGGAGGTGGAGGTTGCAGTGAGTCTAGATCACACTACTACACTCCAGCCTGGCGGAAGAGCGAGACTCCGTCTCCCACCCCTCCCCCCGAAAAAATTAGGAAGGTGTGGTGGTATGTGCTTGTAGCCCTGGCTACTAGGGAGACTGAGGCAGGAGGATCCCTTGAGTCCAAGAGTTGAGGCTGCAGTGAGCCGAGATTGTGCCACTGCACTCCAGCCTGGGTGACAGAGTGAGACCCTGTATCAGGAAAAAAAAAAAAAAAAGGGCTGAGAGAAATTTCCAACGGCTCCTATCTCACCACAAATCAAAGCCAATGTGTTCACCATTAGCTCATAGCCTCCCATCTCTGGTCCTCTCCCCTCACTTCACCTTGTGCTAAACTCCAGCCACGTGGACCTGCTTCCAGTTCCTCACTCATAGGAGGCTCTTTTGGTTCCTTGAGGGCTTTGCACTTGCGTTTCTACCTGGATGCCCCTCCACTCTTCAGTGGTTCTCTCCTTCTGACCCCTGAGTCTTGGCTCAAGCATCTTCCTTCCCTGATCTCAGTCACTGTCTCATCAAACTGTTTCTTTCCTTCTAGGTGCTCATCACATCTCTGATTAATTTGCATCTTTGCTTATTGTCTGGTTCCTTGAGTGGTGGGACCTTGTCTGTTTTCTCACCACAGTGTCCTAGTGCTTTGACCAGAGCACAGCATATAGTTGGTGCTCAATAAATTTATTTGTGGTGGCTCATGCCTGAAATCCTAGAATTCTGGGAGGCTGAGGTGGGCAGATCACTTGAGCTCAGGAGTTGGGGACCAGTCTGGGCAACCCCATCTGAAACAAAACAAAACAAAATAGTAGATGTTCTAAACCAGTATATAAATTCTCTGTAACTGTAGATTCTCCCAGAACTCTGGGATGCTAAGGCTGGAGGATCACTTGAACCCAGACATTCAAGGTTGCAGTGAGCTATGCTCATGCTGCTATGCTTAAGCAGAGTGAGACCTTGTCTCTTAAAAAATACGAATAAAATAGGGCCAGGCGTGGTAGCTCACGCCTGCAATCCCAGCACTCTGGTAGGCTGAGGTGGGTGGATCACTTGGGTCCAGGATTCCGAGATCAGCCTGGGCAATGTGGCAAATGTCTCCACAAAAAATACAAATAAAATTAGCCAGGTGGTGGCGCTTGCCTGCGATCCCGGCTACTCCGGAAGCTGACGTGGGAGAACCACTTGAGCCTTGGAGGTGGAGGTTGCAGAGGTGAGACTGAGCCACTGCACTCCAGCCTGGGTGACAGAGCGAGACCATGTCCCAAAATAAATAAAAATTTAAAAATTAAAAGTGTTGTTGAATGTCTACAGAGGAATAGAGATGGTCATGACACACTCTATGTTTGTTTGTTTACTTATTTGTTTAATTTTAGAGACAGGTTCTTGCTCTATCACCCAAGCTGGAGTGCAGTGGGCCTCAGATTCCTGGGCTCAAGCAATCCTGCCACCTCGGCCTCCCAAAGTGCTGGGATTACAGGCATGAGCCACCGCGCCCGGCCCACACCTTCTGATTAAGAAAGTAGACTTTAAACTGCATGGAGAGTGTGGGTTTATCTTTGTCTCTCCTTGGGGGAGGGTTCCCATTGCTTTTGTAGACACTGGTTCAGATCAACAACCGGTTCTAACATGCATCTGGGCAGTGGGTCATCTGCTGGGTGGAACCTCCTTCCTCTCAGGGCCAGCCTCAACCGGAGACCCATTCCTTTCTTAGTCTATGTGAGGAGGCACCCTCTGTGTCCAGGCACTGGCGGTGAAGCAGCAAAGAAAGGCAACAAAACGCTGCCTGCAGCTCTTAGCTTCTGGTGGTTGAGGGGTGGGGGTAAGAAATAATAAATAAAAATGTGCAAAACAGAAGACAACAGTGACGAGTGTTTAGGGAGATGATGAGTGAGTGAGGGGAAGGGCCCTGCCTCCCAGAGATCACTGCGTACCACTGAGCAGAGGCAAGGAGGAGGTGTTCGGGTTACTGGGGAGGAGTGCTCCACAGAGGCTCAGCCAGGCAGGGGCCCCGCTGGGAGTGGGCCTGGCCTGTTGGGAGAGGAGCCAGGAGGTGAAGGTGGGGGTGGGGGTGGGCCTGGCCTGTTGGGAGGAGTCAGGAGGTGAAGGTGAGGGCTAACTTCTTCCCAAGGTCCCTCTGACTGCCAGGCTGAGGATGAATTGTGGGGCCCAGGTAGGAACTGAGATGGGGAAGGGCTTTTCCAGAAGGAGGAGCTGGGAGAGAGGCCAGGTGGACGTGGAATCTCTAGGATTGAGGACGTTGAAGCGGCAGACAGAGCGGCAGCTCAAGGCAGTCTCCCTCCAGATCTGAGTGCATGGAGGAGCACAGGGTCCGAAGCTACCCTGAGCTGGGGTGGAATCTTGCTCGGCACCTTCTGAGCAATGTGGCCTTGGTGGGGCCGATGGAGTTGCCTGTCCTGTAGGTGACTGTTGGCCTCCAGGCTTCCACAGGGTTAAATGAGATGGTGTTGGGAACAGGCCCCCCAAAATCTGGCCATAAACTGGCCCCAAAACTGGCCATAACTAAAATCTCTGCAGCACTGTGACATGTTCATGATGGCTGTAACACCCACGGGAAGGTTGTGGGTTTACCAGAATGAGGGCAAGGAACACCTGGCCCACCCAGGGCAGAAAACTGCTTAAAGGCGTTCTTAAACCACGAACAATAACATGAACGATCTGTGCCTTAAGGACATGCTCCTGCTGCAGATAACTAGCCAAACCCATCCCTTTATTTCAGCCCGTCCCTTTATTTCCCATAAGGAATACTTTTAGTTAATCTATAGAAACAATGCTTACCACTGGCTTGCTGTTAACAAAATACCTGGGTAAATCTCTGTTCAAGGCTCTCAGCTCTGAAGGCTGTTAGACCCCCTGATTTCCCATTCCATGCTCTATTTCTGTGTGTGTCTTTAATTCCTCTAGCCTGCTGGGTGAGGGTCTCCCCGACCCAGCTGGTCTCCCTAAGATAGTGTGTGGCTCCCACTGGGGAGGCCCCCAGTTACTGGCACTGTCATCACGATGCCCACTGAACAAAGTGGGCCAAGCCCAGAGGCAGCCAAAACCACATCTTTCTGCATAGAGGGGAAACTGAGTCCACGAGCTCAGGGCAAGGGCACCAGGCCCATATGCTGGCCTTCATCTGTCCTCAGCTCCTCCCTGCGGGCACAAGCGGGGACAGGTGAAGAATCTTCCAGCTGGGAAGTGTAAGAGTAGGGATATGGGGGCGGGGAGCAGCAGGCCTGCTCTGTGTATAAACGACGGGACAGCAGGAACGATGCCAGGGTCCACAGACACCAGCTGCCTCCGATGTCCGCTGCCCGGCGCCTCCATGGAGCAGCCTCCTAAGCGCAGCTGGCCGTGTCAGGGTAGAGCGGCACGGAGCCCCCGCTCTCCAGCCTGAAGCCCCCGCCGGGCCCTGCAGGTGGCAGCCGCAAGCTGCCCGCACACGCTGGTTCTCTGTTCCCTTTTTCTCCTCAACCGCTGGGGTTAAAAACACAAATTAAAAGCCACCTGTCTTTTTTTTACAAGTGTTGTGGCTTGGATTTCAGCCAGGCCTTTTGCGGTGACAGGAAACCCAGGGCAGGCAGCCCCGGCCCAGGGGCGCGCGCCGGGCGGACTCCGGGGCTCGCAGACGCGGGGCCCGCGTGCCATGAACCTCCGCGCCGGAGGCGGCAGCAGCGGGCGCCGGGCGGATCGGCGCAGCGAGGCGGCCGGGCGGATCCAGCGCAGCCGGGAGGCCGGGCAGATGCGGGGCGGCGCGGTCAGGTGAGCGGCGCGGGGCTGGCGGGGACGGGCTGGGAGGGCGGCCCGCCCGGCGCGGGGCCTCGAGACCTCGGCCGCCCCACCCCGGGGACCCCGCCGCTGCTCCGGCGTCCACACCAGCTGCGTGCGGGGCACCCGGGCGGCCCAGGGGACCCGCGTGGCCGTGCCCCCTTCCTGGGCTGCTCCGAGCCTCAGTTTCCCCATCTGTGGAATGGGGGGTGGGACAGACCTGCCCCGCGAGGAGCCCGGGACACCAGGGTACCCCGAGCGAGCTCCTGCGGGTGTGGTAGGTGGGGGAGGCACAGTCCTGGGGTGGCTTCTCCCTGCAGCAGGTGGCGAACCCACGGCCAGGCTTCCGTGGCAAGCAGCCCTAGAGGAATGACCGTCCTGTCCCTGAGAGCCCCTGGGCCCTGGCAGGCGATCCAGGTATGGGCAGACAGGGCGCTGTTGACTCCGCACACCGCGGTGACTTCTCAGGTTCTGGGGGTGGCAGCTGCAGTGAGGACACCACTTCCTGGTGGTCACACCGCGGGCAGGACGCGGGAGGCCAGCTCCATGCATCCCGAGTGTCCTGAGCTTCAGCCCAGGGTCCCTCTGTGTCCCGGAGCCCGGCCGGCTGCTCTTCTGTTTCCTTTCATTGCTAAGTTGTGGAGTCCTCCCCCATGAGAGCAATGGGCTCTAGAGGAGGGGCCGGGGGTGGCCAGACCTCTGCTTTCATTCTCCCGCTTCCTGCCTGCTCCTTTCTGAAGCCGAGTCTGACATCTGGGTGCAGAACTGGTGGGTGAGCCTGGTGGGAAGGGCAGGCTGGCATTCTGCTCAGGGTCGGTCACTGTGGCCACCATCCCCAGGTCAGCGTGTGGGGAGATGCTAAGGCTGTGAGGCCAAAGGCCTCCCCTCATTCATCCCCTGCCCATGCGCCAGGCCTGGGGCTGGCACTGACTCTCAGTAAATAGGCAAATAAAAGATGCCTTTTTTCCACAGCCCAGAGGAGAGCTCGTAGCCTAGAGTACAGCTGCTGGGCAGAGCAGAGGTGTCCGTGCCAGCGTGCCTGCTTTGACGCTCTTCTGGCCGTGTTTTACACACCAGGAGGTTTCCAGGGGCTGCCCCAGGTGTAGCTCCTGCACCCTTTTTCCTGGGCTGGTCACCATATGTGATGACAGTGCCAGTCTGTTCTGAGCAGCTCTGGGCTCCTGGCTTCACTGACATCATATACAAGTCCTTAGCCCTTCCATCCACCCCAGAAAGTAGGTGTTTCCCCCGATTTATAGGCAAGAAAATGGAGAACAAGAGTCTAAATCAGGGCTGATTTTTTTTATTTTTTTATTTTTTTTGAGATGGAGTTTTGCTGTGTTGCCCAGGCTGAAGTGCAGTGGCACAATCTCAGCTCACAGCAACCTCCACCTCCCATGTTCAAGCGATTCTCCTGCCTCGGCTTCCCGAGTAGCTGGATTACAGGCGTGCACCACCATGCCCAGCTAATTTGTTTGTATTTTTAGTAGAGACAGGGTTTCACCATGTTGGTCAGGCTGGTTTTGAACTCTTGACCTCAAATTATCCACCCGCCTCAGCCTCCCAAAGTGAGCCAGTATGCCCGACCATGATTCTTTTTTTTTTTTTTTGAGACGGAGTCTCGCTCTGTCCCTCAGGCTGGAGTGCAGTGGCGTGATCTCGGCTCACTGCCAGCTCTGCCTCCCAGGTTCACGCCATTCTCCCGCCTCAGCCTCCCGAGTAGCTGGGACTACAGGCGCCCACCACCACGCCTGGCTTATTTTTTTATATTTTTAGTAGAGACGGGGTTTCACCATGTTAGCCAGGGTAGTCTCAATCTCCTGACCTTGTGATCCGCATGCCTCGGCCTCCCAAAGTGCTGGGATTACAGGTGTGAGCCACTGTGCCCGGCCGCGCCCAGCCATGATTCTTAAAAGTAGTGATACTAGGCCAGGCGTGGTGGCTCCCACCTATAATCCCAGCACTTTGGGAGGCTGAGGCAGGCAGATCACCTGAGGTTAGGTGTTCCAGACCAGCCTGGGCATCAGAGCAAGACTCCGTCTCTACAAAAAGTTAAAAAACATTAGCTGAGTATGGTGGCACACACCTGGAGTTCCAGCTACTTGGGAGGCTAATATGGGAGGACCCCTTAAGCCCAGGAGCTTGAGGCTGCAGTGAGCTATGATCGCACCACTGCACTCCCGCCTGGGTGACAGAGCAACACCCTGTCTCAAAAAAAAAAAAAAAAAGTAATAATGATAAGTCGTAATCAGTATTTATTGGGTGCTTACTATGTGCTGGCCAGTGTTCTCGGAACTTAGTATTAACTACTTTAATCTTGATAATAACCCTGTATGGTACTATTGTAATCCCCATTTGAGACATGAGAGAATGGAGGCAGAGAAAAGTTTATCTACTTACCCAAGGTCACACAGCTAGGAGCTGGCAGAGCTGGGATTCAAGTTGGGCGTGTCTGTCTTGTTACCATGAGACTATTGGGATCATCAGTCAGAATCTTTTTTTTTTTTTTTGAGGTGGAATCTTGCTCTGTTGCCTGGGCTGGAGTGCAGTGGCTCAATCTCGGCTCACTGCAGCCTCCGCCTCCCGGGTTCACGCCATTCTCCTGTCTCAGCCTCCCGAGTAGCTGGGACTACGGGCGCCCGCCACCACGCCCAGCTAGTTTTTTGTATTTTAGTAGAGACCATGTTGGCCAGGATGGTCTTGATCTCCTGACCTCGTGATCCACCCGCCTTGGCCTCCCAAAGTGCTGGGATTATAGGTGTGAGCCACTGTGCCTGGCCCATATTTATGTAAAATTTAATAGAGATGGGTCCTCACTGCATTGGGCCTGGCCTAATGCCGTCCTCCTGCCTTGGCCGTCCAGAGTGCTGGGATTATAGGTGTGAGCTACCACGTCTGGCCCGTTACTGTTATTTTCAGATAGCCCTGATTGAGTCTCTGGTTCTCCATTTTCTTGCCTATAAATCAGGGAGAACACGTACTTCCTGGGGTGGATGGAGGGGTAAGGACTTGTGTGTGTCAGTGAAGCCAGGAGCCCAGAGCCACTCAGATCTGCCTGATCTTCTCAAGCCCAGAGCATCAGAACTCTCAGTCACTTTACCAAGTGTATCTGCTGGGGAGGCTGGGAAGTTGTGTGATAAACAAAAATGAGGCTCCCCATTCAGGAAGAAGGAGGAGTAATGTTGGGACAGCCTGATTTCTCCTGTGTCTTGGGTGCTCCCTGGGAGACTGGGGAGGTGCTGGCATCGGGCGGCCGCCTCTGACTCTGTGACCGTGTCATCAGGTAATAAGAGAAAGAGGTGGGACTGGGGCCCACACCCCTTGTGTCTTCCCAGTGCCTCCCTATTTGGGTCCCCGGGCAGCCTGTCAATGGGTGCTGGATCCTTTCAGGCTGGCGTGCAAGTGCCCAACCCACACTCCTGCCCCACAGGCACAACAGGCAGGACAGGTCCCATAGGTGGTGTGGAGTCTTGCCCAGTTGCCGGGTGGCCATGTGGAGCTGGGGTGTCCTCCTTATCCCACTGCCAGTGAGGCAATGAGTTCAAATCCCACTTCCCCCAGGCCACCGCGTGGCTCTGAGCAGAGCCGTCGCCTCCGGGCTGAGCTCTCTTTCTTTTGGGAGAAGGGGCAGAGGATAAATCATAGGATTGTTTATTCTATTGGTGAATTATTTCAGGCTGTAACAGGTGTAGTGAAAGCATAACTAACACTGATGCGGTTACTGAACAACTTTAAAAAGACACCTCCGACTTCCTATAACATCAACAGACCTTACAGTGAGCTTACTTTGTGCTCAGTCTCTGTTAACTCATTTCACCCTCACAGTGGCCCATTACGGATGGGGAAATGGAGGCAGAGAGGCTAAGGAATGTGACCCAGGAAGTTATGTGGGAGGGCTGCATGCACACTGCCTCTGCTCCCACCCCAACCAAAGTCCCTTCCTCCCTGCCAGGAGCCATCAGCCCTGTGCGTTCTGCAATTTTCTGAGCCTCAGGGTGGGAAAAGAGCGTTCTTGATACTTAGCTTCTGCCACGTGGAGAACTAGGCCCTTCCTGCCTGTTTCCTGGGCTCCTGAGGCACAGAGCCGTGGGCCTGGTTCAGCTCATGTTGCTCATCCCAGGATCAGAACCCAGGCCAGAGAGCCTGGATGCATTTGTAGGGGCTTCTCCGTGTGCTGGCAGGGAACCCTCCCAAGATCCCCCACTCCTGGCATGGGGAAGGTGGGCCCTGCTCACCCACATGCGGCAGAGAGGAATGGGCCCTGGCACTATCCCCAAGTGTCCAACCCTGAGTCCTGAGACAGGGGCTGTGGTTTCAGGCTCTGACAAGGAAGCACTTTTGGTTGGGGGCCCAGGAAGGAGGAACCCATTTCTGGGAGGTCTGTCTCACAGGAGCAGGTGGATAGCAAGCTGGAGTGGGGCTGAGTGAGTGTCTGGGGCTGAGGCCTGGAGAGGATCCCATAGGCAGCTCTAGGGCTGGAGCTCTGCAACGTCGGGCCAGAGGACCCTATGCTGGGAAGGAAGATGGGCCACATGCCCTTGTGGGACCCTCATTGTCACTGTGAGCTCTTTCCAAGGCGACACCACCAGTGGGGGCCTGGGCAGGAGGCAGCTGAGGTGTTTCAGGAAAAGGCTGAAGATTGAGGCTGTGGTGTGAGGACTACCCGCTTTAGGGAAGTGAAAGAGGCCAGCCTCACCCCAGACACCCCAGTGTGGTTGGGGAAAGGGGATGGTCCGTGGTGAGCCTGGTACCTGGGGACTCATCGTGGCCCTGCCTGGCCCTCAGGTGGGATGCTATGGAATATGATGAGAAGCTGGCCCGGTTCCGGCAGGCGCACCTCAACCCCTTCAACAAGCAGTCTGGGCCAAGACAGCATGAGCAGGGCCCTGGGGAGGAGGCCCCGGACGTCACTCCTGAAGGTGGGTGCTGGTGGGAGTCAGGGTGGGAGCTGGGCAGGTCTCTGACCGCGTATGTGGACACCCCCTTCTTCCTGCTGCCTCCTGTGCAGCCCTGACTTTCCCACGGAGCCGTCACCTGCTGGCTCTTTTCTTTTTCCCGTCTGTTCTGTGGTTCTGTGGTTTGTTTCTGTGTCCCTACTGGAATTCACACTCCGAGAGCAGGATTTGTGCCTGACCCGTCCCCGCTGTATCCTAGGGCCCAGCACGCAGTAGGTGCCCAGGGAACACTTGCTGAGTGAGGTCAGCTGAGACCTGGTGACAGAGAGGTTAGCTGAGGGAATGTGCTCTGGGTTCCCTCGTCAGCAGGTGGCGCGAGCCTTAGAAACTGCAGATGAGGCCATCAGGGAGTGCTCGGCGCGGGGCAGCTGCAGAGACGGCCTGGAGTCAACACTGGGATTCGTGGACTTTGCCACGTAGCCATCCAGTGGTTTTTCTGTAATCCCCACGGTCATCCATGAGGTGTCTGCCTTAGAAATGGGATGTTTCTGTAATGCTATCTCGAGGACCTTTTGGCACTGAGTATCATTCCACCTCCTCCTTTCGAATGTCTCTTTCCTGTCTGCACAAGGCTATGGGCTCCTCTGAATGCAAACTGGACGGCGTGCAGATCTGAGTGGTGCCCAGCTCCCACAGTGCCTCCTTTCTGTGCGGCTTCCTGAATCCCTTTCCCACTCCTGGCTATCTCAGCTTCTCCCTAGGGGATGGGAGGCAGGAGGCAGCAGCTCACCCTCCACACCTGTCCCCGTCTTCCCCTAGAGGCCCTGCCTGAGCTGCCCCCTGGGGAGCCAGAGTTCCGCTGCCCTGAACGCGTGATGGATCTCGGCCTGTCTGAGGACCACTTCTCCCGCCCTGTGGTAAGGTTTCGGATCTGGAAGGGGAGAGGGACTGAGGGAGCCCCCAAGGCAGGAAGGGCCGGGGTTTCCATGTCACTCCCTCCCAGATGGCGGGACGGCGTCCTGTGAGCTGGGGTATAGCCTCACTCCATTGTCAGGCCCAGCAGCCCCCACCTCAGCCGGGGCTCCTGGCTTTGAATCTGAGGCCTGCATGACATCACAGACCCCCACCCTCAGAGCCTGAGTGAAGGCAGGTTGAGACAGCTGGGGATTGGGGTTCGTGAACCTGGGGCTTCTCCTATCCCCTGAGCTCCGTGTCTTCATGTAGCAAATGTGCAGAGAGTCGGTTCCCTCTGGGGTCCTTGAGGTCCTGTAGACTTGCCGAGAGTCAGGGTGTGGGAGGTAGGGGGGAAGCCGCTTGTCTTCCTCCTGCTGACCAGTCGGTATTACGGGGCCATTCTTGTTTGTTCTGTATTTTGTTCCATGGAAGCCTTGTGCTGAAGAAGAAAAGGGGGAGGCTATAATGATTTTTTTTAAAAGTTTGAGGCCGGGCGCGGTGGCTCACACCTGTAATCCCAGCACTTTGTGAGGCCGAGGCGGGTGGATCACGAGGTCAGGAGATTGACGCCATCATGGCTAACACGGTGAAACCCGTCTCTACTAAAAAACAGAAAAAATTAGCCCGGTGTGGTGGCGGGTGCCTGTAGTCCCAGCTACTCGGGAGGCTGAGGTAAGAGAATGGCGTGAACCCGGGAGGCGGAGCTTGCAGTGAGCTGAGATTGGACCAGTGCACTCCAGCCTGGGCAACAGAACGAGACTCTGTCTCAAAAAAAAAGTTTGAAGACCTTTTATTTTTGTGCAAACCATCTCCAACTTTTGAGGGAAACATTACAGTAACATTGAAATGTAACTTTGAAATGATTTGGGCCAGGCACGGTGGCTCATGTCTGTAATCCCAGCACTTTGGGAGGCCGAGGTAGGCAGATCACCAGGTCAGGAGTTCAAGACCATCCTGGCTAACATGGTGAAACCCCATCTCTACTAAAAATACAAAAAATTAGCCAGGCGTGGTGGCAGGTGCCTGTAGTCCCAGCTCCTCAGGAGGCTGAGGCAGGAGAATTGTTTGAACCTAGGAGGCGGAGGTTGCAGTGAGCCAAGATCGCGCAGCTGCGCCACTCCAGCCTGGGTGACAGAGCGGGACTCCGTCTCAAAAAAAAAGAGAGACTTCATATGTGTGTTTCGTATCTTTTTTTTTTTTTCTTTTTCTTGAGATAAGGTCTCTCTGTGTTGCCCCTGATCTGGAGTACAGTGGCGTGATCATGGCTTACTGCAGCCTCGACCTCCTGGGCTCAACTGATCCTCCCACCTCAGCTTCCTGATTAGCTGAGACTACAGGTGTGCACTGCAATGCTCAGATAATTTTCAATTTTGTTTATAGACACGGGGTCTTGCTTTGTTGCCCAGGCTGGTCTGAGGCTCCTTAGCTCAAGTGATCCACCCACCTCTGCCTCCCAAAGTGCTGGCATTATAGGTGTGACCCACTGCACTCAGCTTGTTTCGTGTATTACAACATTTTGAGCACTTCCTTTAGGCCACAGACTAAGCTGCAAGGGGGAGGGGAGGGTGCCACCTCCCCTTTGCCTGGGTCTCAGAGCCCAGCAGCCTGGAGGAGGAGGATGGCTCCTGAGGGCAGGATCCAGGCCCCCAGCTCTGAGACCTGATCCCGTCTTCCCCAGGAGCACCAGAGTGTTCTGAGTCTGGGGCCTTGCTGGGCCCTGAGCCCCCCGGTCATTATGTGGCGAAAGCAGCCGGAAGTGCTGGGACTGGCTCTTGGCATCTGCCTGGGCTTGGCAGTTAAGCTGGAGGCCACTTACTCTCCTTCATGACAGCAAATGTCATTTCCCTAGCGTTCCTCCAAGAGGAAACTCTTCAGAAGTCAGTGAAGTGATGTAACAAAAAAGCATCTGGTTTCTCAAAGAAGGAAGTTGTCTTTTGAAAAGCATCTTTCAAACATTAGATTTTCAGAGGCCCGTGGGCAGACAGGCCGGGTTGGGAGTGTGCAGCACCAGGTGGACCTTGACCGTGCTGCCACCTTTCCTGTCCTTGAGCAAGTCCTCGGTGCCCTCTGGCTTCAGTTTCCTTCTCTGGGTGAGGGGTGTCGGGGTCTGCTCTGGGCCTGTCTCGGCAGATGGGCCCTAACAGGGAGATCCTGCAGGGTGGGTATTTGACTGCCCCCGCCCCCAACCCGGGCAGGGTCTGTTCCTGGCCTCTGACGTCCAGCAGCTGCGGCAGGCGATCGAGGAGTGCAAGCAGGTGATTCTGGAGCTGCCCGAGCAGTCTGAGAAGCAGAAGGATGCCGTGGTGCGTCTCATCCACCTCCGGCTGAAGCTCCAGGAGCTGAAGGTGGGTGTGGGGCCGCCCCACCGTGGGGCAGCCTGGGGCCGAGGCCAGGACTGTGGAACCAGGAGGACCCTGCAGCCTCTGGATCCCTCTCAGGTGGTGGTCTCCCTCTCAGCCACAGGGGCTGAGGTAGAAAGGCTCCAGGCAGGCAAGGTGGAAGGTGGGCCCTCACCCCACGGCAGGAGGTTTGCCTGTTAGTCTAGACCCTCCTGTTGGAAGGAACAGAAACCCAACCTTAAGTAACTTAAACCAGAAAGAAAAATGTATTTTCTTGGTGACTGGAAGGCCCTCCAATGTCAGGAATCTTGCTGTCTCCCAACTCGACTTTCTGTGTCTGATCCAGCCTCAGGTAGGCTTTCCAAAACTGTGTGGTGGCAGAGATGGTCCCGGCAACCACACCTGGCTTTCCAGCAGCCCAGCCTCCTGTGCAGATGACAGCTGCCTTTTCTCAGTGGTCATAGCAGGAACCTCAGGCCTGACTTTCATTGGCCAGTCCTGGGCCCACCCCTGACCTGATGACAGTGACTGATTGGCCAGTTCTGGGTCATGTGCTCACCCCTTACCCAATGACAGTGGCTGATTGGCTAGTTCCGGGCTGTGTGCCCATCCACTGAAGCAAGAGGGTGAGCTGAGTTCCTCCCTGAGTGAGCCACATGACCTGGACAAGAACGGGTGGTGTCTTGAAGGTGACAACAAAAGAAGGTGGGGGTCCCAGGCCACAGACGTTCCTGATGCAGTCCTTGGGTCTGTGTGTGCTTTGGCCTGGGTGCCCTGTGTGCCCTGTGCTGATTCATGAGTCCCTGGGAATGCAGAACGTAGAATATTCATTAGGAAATAGGTAAATTGGTGGTAACAAAAAACTCCAAAACATAGTGGCTTAGAGAAGATGTGTTTGTTTCCTCACATACAAATCCCATGGGTGGTCTGGGGCCCCTATGGCAGCTAATGGTGTTGGAGAGGGCCTCCTTTTCCATTGCCCTGCACCTAACCAGCAGAAAACGGGAGGGGCAGAGAGGCCGCGTCGCTCCTGCTCACATGCCCGTGGCCCAGCGCAGTCCCACACAGCACGTCGCTGCAAGGGATGCTGGGAAAGGTAGCAAGGGATGCTGGGAAAGGTAGCATGTGACCTTGGTGGTGCTTGTCCAGCTGATCATTGTTTTCTGTGAAAGGGAGAAAAGGGACGTGGCATTGTGCTGAAACTCACAATCTCTGCTCTAAATGGTGCCTGGAAGAAATAAGCTGAGGGGCTTGTGCGAAGGGAAAGGAACTTCAGCCCAGCTCACCTGTGACCCCTCCCTGACTCACCCTCTGCAGGACCCCAATGAGGATGAGCCAAACATCCGAGTGCTCCTTGAGCACCGCTTCTACAAGGAGAAGAGCAAGAGTGTCAAGCAGACCTGTGACAAGTGTAACACCATCATCTGGGGGCTCATCCAGACCTGGTACACCTGCACAGGTGGGCCGAGACCCAGATGAGGAGTGAGGAATGAGAGACTCCGCTGGGCTCACGTTCAGATCTGAGCTGTCCAGTGTGGTGGTCACTAGCCAAATGTGGCCAAAGTTAAATTAACTAAATATTAACAGTTGTACTGCCTGCATCGGACAGTGCTGTTCTGGATGAGAATTAAACTAGTGAATTACATGGTGTGTCAGTTTGTACAGTGAAGAAAAAGGGAAAGGAACTAGCACGTGTTAAGGTAGAGCGAATGTGACTTTAGGGCAGAATGTAAAGGCATCACGTGACTTTTTTTTTTTTTGAGACTGAGTCTCACTCTGTCGCCCAGGCTGGAGTGCAGTGGCCGGATCTCAGCTCACTGCAAGCTCCGCCTCCCGGGTTCACGCCATTCTCCTGCTTCAGCCTCCAGAGTAACTGGGACTACAGGCGCCTGGCTAATTTTTTGTATTTTTAGTAGAGACAGGGTTTCACTGTGTTAGCCAGGATGGTCTCGATCTCCTGACCTCGTGATCCGCCTGCCTCGGCCTCCCAAAGTGCTGGGATTACAGGCATGAGCCACCGCGCCCGGCCGGCATCATGTGACTTTTAAGCAAAAACTTGAAGGTCAGGGAACAAGCCAAGAGAATATCTAGGGAGGAATGTTCTGGTGTGGGCAGCCGTGTGTGCAAAGCCTGAGGGGCAACTCCATGGTTGATGTGTCCGGTGCCTTGAGGAGAGGCAGAGAGCCAGGTGCGGCTGCAGCTCTGTGTCAGGGGAGGTGAGCTCAGGGGTGGTCAGGGCTTTTCTTTAAGTGCAGTGGGGGCCACAAGTGGGTGCTGGACGTACTTGGGCTTTAATAGGTTACCCTGGCTGCTGATTGAGCTTGGACTGAAGAGGGAGGTGACTGAGGAGAGAAGGATGACTCTGATTGGGTTGGGACAGGTGGTGGGAGTGAGGAGTATCTAAGTGCAGTGCCAGCTGAAGGTTTGGAAACGGAAAGTAACAGATGCGAAAATTGTCTGACTGGGTGCGGTGGCTCTCACCTGTAATCCTAGGGCTTTCAGATGCAAAGATGGGAGGATCACTTGAGCCCTGGAGTTCGAGGCTGCAGTGAGCTCTGATTGCACCACTGAACTCCAGCCTGGGCAACAGAGCAAGACCTTGTCTCTTAAAAAGTATAAAACAAAACAAACAAAAAACAGAGAGATAGAAACCCATCAGGGTAACTCATGATATTTAAGGGTGGAGCTGCTGAAACTGAGATGGGAAGCTGGGGGGTTGGGGGGGGGGGGGGGGGTTTCGTTTGTTCCATTTGGACAGGTTGGGTCTGGCGTTGGGAGTGGCAGGTTGGCACTGGACACGTGAGACAAGTTGGAGGACAAGGTCTGGGCCACCTTTGGGGCAAGGCTCGGGCCAGGGACAAGAGGATCTTTGAGGTTCTAAGGCTTCCCTTGGTGCCAGGAGGTCTTAGATTGATCTGGGCCTCGGAATGGAACCCATGGGGAGGGGGCAGGCCAGCTGAGGGTGGCCTGGGCTGCAGATGCACCCTTCCCACTTTTTTTTTTTTTTTTGAGACGGAGTCTCGCTCTGTCGCCCAGGCTGGAGTGCAGTGGTACGATCTCAGCTCACTGCAAGCTCTGCCTCCTGGGTTTACGCCATTCTCCTGCCTCAGCCTCCCAAGTAGCTGGGACTACAGGCGCCCACTACCTCGCCCGGCTAGTTTTTTGTAGTTTTTAGTAGAGACGGGGTTTCACCGTGTTAGCCAGGATGGTCTTGATCTCCTGACCTCGTGATCCGCCCGTCTCGGCCTCCCAAAGTGCTGGGATTACAGACGTGAACCACCGCGCCCGGCCCCTTCCCACGTTTGAGAAGCGTGTGTCCCTCCACTCTAGGGTGTTATTACCGCTGTCACAGCAAGTGCTTGAACCTCATCTCCAAACCCTGTGTGAGCTCCAAAGTCAGCCACCAAGCGGAATACGAACTGAACATCTGTCCTGAGACAGGGCTGGACAGCCAGGATTACCGCTGTGCCGAGTGCCGGGCACCCATCTCTCTGCGTGAGTGGTGGCAGGGAGAGAAGAGGGTGAGGGAGCTGTTCCTGGCAGGGGAGCTGGGTGCACAGGTGTGTAAGGACACATAGGCCAGACAGCTGAGTGAGGCCCTGGGGCAGTCCCTGCTTGTCATCCTTGGGAAGTGACAAGGGTCTGTTGCTGCCATTTTTTCATTTCTCACTGAAGCAGACTGAGGTTCCAGGCATTCTGTGACTCACCCAGATCACTGAGGAGCACCTGGAGGGCTGGGACCCAGCCCCCGCCTTCCCGTGTGAAAGCCTCATAGACGGGGACCGGGGAGAAGTCACACGGTTGTCATGCACATGTGTGTCAGCTCTTCTTTCTAGAGAGCTGCTGGTGTTAATTCATGAAGTCTCTGCCACAGTCCTGCAGTGAGGCCCTGTTTATATCCCATTTTACCGATGAGAAAACAGGTCAGTGAGACGCTGGGACCGCCTGAGGTCTTGTGACTGAGGATAGGATGAGTCAGGAGGGAACTCTTGGCCTGGCTGGCTCTCTCCCTGAGGGTTGTGGTCCCCGGGAGGACAGACCATGAGGCTGGAAAGCTGAGTGGGGCTTTGGTGAGGCAGGGACACTCATGGCCCCTCTGACCCTGCAGGGGGTGTGCCCGGTGAGGCCAGGCAGTGTGACTACACCGGCCAGTACTACTGCAGCCACTGCCACTGGAACGACCTGGCTGTCATCCCTGCACGCGTGGTGCACAACTGGGACTTCGAGCCTCGAAAGGTGGGAGGTGGAAGGTGGGGGCATCCCACGGGGGAGGGAGAGGAGGAAGGAGGATGGGGGTGTGGAGCCGTTGTCCCCCAGGGTGTGTGCTGCTGGCTGCATGGGCCCTGGGCGGCTGTGAGAGGTGTCACCCGGCCATGCCTCGCAGGTGTCTCGCTGCAGCATGCGCTACCTGGCGCTGATGGTGTCTCGGCCCGTGCTCAGGCTCCGGGAGATCAACCCTCTGCTGTTCAACTACGTGGAGGAGCTGGTGGAGATTCGCGTGAGGCTGGAGCCCTGGAGTGGGGGGCAGGGGCGCCGTGTCAGGTGGACCCGAGGGCTGGGCCAGTACCCTCTTCTCCTCTGGGCCATGGGAGGTTCTGAGCAGAGGAGGGAGGCCACCTGCTTAGGGTCAGCTGGGCACCGTGGCTGCCCTTTTGGTTGAAGATGCTGGAACCGTGTCCAGCAGTGATCTGATACCAGGCAAGAACGCAATATTAAATTTTCTAATAGCCACGTTAAAAAAGTAAAAAGAGCTGGGTGCGGTGACTCACGTCTGTAATCCCAGCACTTTGGGAGGCCAAGGTGTGGGTGGATCAGTTGAGGTCAGGAGTTCGAGACAAGCCTGACCAGCATGATGAAACTCCATCTCTACTAAAAATACAAAATTAACCAGGTGTGGTGGTGCACGCCTGTATCCCAGCTACTCGTGAGGCTGATGCAGGAATCACTTTAACCCGGGAGGCGGAGGTTGTTGTGAGCCGAGATCGTGCCACTGCACTCCAGCCTGGGCAACAAAAGTGAAACTCTGTCTCAAAAAAAAGTAAAAAGAAATAAGTGAAGTTAATTTTAATAGTATATTTTATTTAGCCCAGTATATCCAAAATATTATTTCAACATGAAATCAATGTACACTTTTGAGATATTTACATTCTGTTTTTATTTTTTTTTTGAGATGGAGTCTCTCTCTGTCACCCAGGCTGGAGTGCAGTGGCCGGATCTCAGCTCACTGCAAGCTCCGCCTCCCGGGTTTACGCCATTCTCCTGCCTCAGCCTCCCGAGTAGCTGGGACTACAGGCACCCGCCACCTCGCCCGGCTAGTTTTTTGTATTTTTTAGTAGAGACGGGGTTTCACCGTGCTAGCCAGGATGGTCTCGATCTCCTGACCTGGTGATCCACCTGTCTCGGCCTCCCAAAGTGCTGGGATTACAGGCTTGAGCCACCGCGCCCGGCCTACATTCTGTTTTTATTTTTTTTTGAGATGGAGTCTCTCTCTGTCGCCCGGGCTAGAGTGCAGTGGCACGATCTCGGTTCACTGCAAGCTGCGCCTCCCGGGCTCACGCCATTCTCCTGCCTCAGCCTCCCGAGTAGCTGGGACTACAGGTGCCCGCCACCTCGCCCAGCTAGTTTTTTGTATTATTTAGTAGAGACGGGGTTTCACCGCGTTAGCCAGGATGGTCTCGATCTCCTGACCTTGTGATCCACCTGCCTCGGCCTCCCAAAGTGCTGGGATTATAGGCGTGAGCCACCGCGCCCGGCCAAGATATTTACATTCTTTTTCTTTTTGTGCCATGTCTTTGGCTCTAGCCTGTGTCCTCTGCTGAGTCTCACTGCAGGGCAGCCACTTCCATGTGCTCCATGGCTGTGCATGGCTGGGGGCCACTCTCTTAGCCAGCGGTGAGGGAGGAGGTAGGGCGGGAGCCGAGGGCAGACGGGAGCTGCAGTCCCGGCAGGACGTGACGGTGTCTCACGCGAGGTGGTGAAAGGAGTCAGGTCCCATTTTACCCAGGAGGAAACTGTGGCAGCAAGTTGAGTTGCCAAGGCCAGGGCTAGGGAGGGAACTGGGATTTCTCTGGAACTTTGGCTTGGTCCTGAGGCTGCTGGCTCCTAGACAGTTGTCTGCCTTTGGGGCCGGGTGAGGGCAGAGGGAACGGAGGGTTTTCTGGGCCATGGTAAGCGAGCCTCACGGTCCTGCCCAGCCCGGGAGCTGTGATTTTGGGCTTCGGTGAAGCACTCAGATCTCAGCCCATCGTGGGGAACCAACCCCTCCTGGCCCTGTCGTGGCCCCGGGTGTGAGGCGAGACGTCTGTGAGCAGGGCTCCCTGTGAGTCCCACACAGGGGCAGCCCTGTGTCCTGGCTGAGGAGGCCTGCCTGCTCCCGCCTTGTTTGCAGAAGCTGCGCCAGGACATCCTGCTCATGAAGCCATACTTCATCACATGCAGGGAGGCCATGGAGGCTCGTCTGTTGCTGCAGGTCAGACTGCCAGCGGGACTGGCGCCCGATGGGAAGTGCAGCCAGGGCAGTGAGGCACCTCTGGCTCAGGTCTTTTCCAGACAGCTTGTGCATGGAGTGCCTTTAGCAGAGGGTCTCCTCACCATGGTCCCAAGGAACAAAGCAAACAGGCGTTCAGCCCACGAAAGAGTTCTCCCATTTGTTCAGTTCGGGAAACCCTGTAGCCTTTATGTGAATCTCCATAGGGGTGGGTCCAGCCCAGCCCTCCTCAGGCCGATTGAACACAAAAACAATTTTCAAGGTTCATCTAATCATTTATTCAACAGATACAGATGTTCTAGATTCTGGAACAGTGAACGAAACAGGCAGGAAGGCTTGCCCTTAGAGAGTGCCTCTCAAGTAGGGAAGACAAGAAAAATAAGTTGTGTGTTGGCGTGGTGAGCTGTGTGACAAGACAGAGAAGGAAGGGTGGGGAACACGGGGATGCAGTGTGGCTGGGAGGGGCTGCACTGGGGAGTGGACCCGGCTACACGGGTCAGGAAATGTGGCCCAGGTCCATCTTCCCCTGTTGGCTTCCTGGGGCTCCTGGATTCTGCTCCCGGGGCCCAGACCCTTCTGTAGCTCGTTTCTCTGTGGACACCCGGGCCCTGACCACTGGAGTGACCATGGGTGGGCAGTGGGAGGGGCCCTCCCCAGTGCAGGGGTCACAGCTGCTGGGACTTGGCAGCTCCAGGATCGGCAGCATTTTGTGGAGAACGACGAGATGTACTCTGTCCAGGACCTCCTGGACGTTCATGCCGGCCGTCTGGGCTGCTCGCTCACCGAGATCCACACGCTCTTCGCCAAGCACATCAAGCTGGACTGCGAGGTGGGCCTCTGCCCGAGGGCCGCTTTTCTCCAACCCCAGCCCTGAGCGGGGATTGGCAGGAGAAGCAGCCCAGCCCAGTGTGTCCCTGGCCTTGGAGTGCCCAGAGGAGCTGGCACTGACATGCCCGTGCCCCAACCCCACACTGTTCCCCCCAGCGGTGCCAGGCCAAGGGCTTCGTGTGTGAGCTCTGCAGAGAGGGCGATGTGCTGTTCCCGTTCGACAGCCACACGTCTGTGTGCACTGACTGCTCTGCCGTCTTCCACAGGTGGGTGTGGCCTGCACCCTGCACTCAGGGGCTGGGGCTCTGCCCCGTCCTCTGGGGAGCTGCCCCTTGGCCTCTGGTAGGATGATGCCATGGGAGCTGGCACTGCTACCCCGAGAGAGGGGAGATGTAAAGACTCTTTGACTCATAGGGCCTTTGCTGACCCTGAGATACGAAGTCAGACCATGATGTCTGTGACTAAATGAGAAGTTCTCTTAGGAGCAGCACCTGGGGGATGAGGGGGCTGCCCCTTCCCAGGGCCATCCCGGACCAGCCCCTGAAACTCCAGCTTGGTCTCGGATGTGTTCATAGCATCCCAGCTGCTCCCTTTCTTCACTAGGATTGAAGTCACTCTTTCAGGGTTAGTATAGGCTAGAGATTCCCAGACTTATAGTTCCTGTCACCTTTTAATGTCTCAGTAATTTTTTCAAAGTGTTTCTAAGCCAAAAGAAATTCCTGGCGGGGCGCGGTGGCTCAAGCCTGTAATCCTAGCACTTTGGGAGGCCGAGACGGGCGGATCACGAGGTCAGGAGATGGAGACCATCCTGGCTAACCTGGTGAAACCCCGTCTCTACTAAAAAGTACAAAGAACTAGCCGGGCGAGGTGGCGGCGCCTGTAGTCCCAGCTACTGGGGAGGCTGAGGCAGGAGAATGGCGTAAACCCGGGAGGTGGAGCTTGCAGTGAGCTGAGATCTGGCCACTGCACTCCAGCCTGGGCCACAGAGTGAGACTCCGTCTCAAAAAAAAAAAAAAAAGAAATTCCTAACACTTTGATTTATTAAGTACTTATGCTCTCGTTTTTTTTCCTAGCCACTAGACCAACAGGGAAAAATATTTATGTTCAAACAACTTTAGAAGTTCTTATATCCTAAAGATTTAGTGGCTCTTTGGAAAAATAGTATACACAAATTAGAAGAAAAACATTTTAATTTCATTCTTCAGTAATTATGATGACTTACTCATGATACGAGCGCACCTTTTGGGCCCCGCACATCTTCCAGACCTGGAATCAGAGGGAACGCTCCCCCGCAGTTTCTGTCCCCTGATTTTTGCTGGAATTTGCTACTTTTCATAGCAACTGCTGAAATCCCAGCTCTACAGAGCTACGGGGTCACACAGATGGGACTGTGGCAGAAACTAAGGTTGAGACTGACTGCCTTGAGCTGGTCGTTTGCTCAGTGTCTGACAGATGTTAATTACTACTGTGTTCTGTTTAAAAGTTTGAACTAGGCTGCAGTGCCCCAGAGTTCCCTGATGCACAGTTTGGGAGCCAGGGGAGGTGCCAGGCACACTGGGATAGGAACAGCTGGGAATCGTGAGGAAGGGCTCTGAGTCTGGCGTGGCTACCTGGCTCAGCCCCTCAGCTGTGTGAACTGGGACCTGTGTGGTTGGGGGATAGCAGGGAACGTGAGGACCCCCTGGAGGTCCACATCTGCACGCCGGTGAGCACTCTGCACACGGCCATACAGTCATTTGCATCTGGGTGCAGACCCTGATTCTGCCCTTTGGTAGTGGCTGTAGAGGGGATGACAGGAGCTGATCTAGGATGCTTCGGGGCTTCAGTGCTGGAGTTTCCTGTGCAGAGAGCCCCAACCTGTTTCTGCCCCCAGGGACTGCTACTACGACAACTCCACCACGTGCCCCAAGTGTGCCCGGCTCAGCCTGAGGAAGCAGTCGCTCTTCCAGGAGCCAGGTCCCGACGTGGAGGCCTAGCACTGAGGAAGAGTGCTGGGCACCCTGCCTGGCCCGCCGGGACCCACCCTGCCAACGTCAAGTTTTTCGTCCTGCTCTGGAGACCCCTGGGGTGTGGCCCCTGGACCCCTCCACCCCTGCTGGGTGGGCAGTGTCGAGGACTGAGGGGGTGGGTAGTGTCAGGGACCATTGTCTCCCAGTGCTTGCTGGGACTCGGGGCGGCCGCACCTGGGTGTGCTGCTGTGAGGGGTCCTTGTGTGGCCCCCATCCTTCCCCCGGTGGGCAGTGAGTTGGGGGGACATCTCACCTCCCCCATGGCACAGAACCCTCCACACCCCTGGACCAGGGCATCTGGGCCCTAGAGATTCCACAGCTCCCGTCCTGGCCACCCTGGAAATTCATCAGGCCAAGATCCCGAGAGAGCTGCAGAGGAGTGTTGAGTAACACCTGAGGCTGTGGCTGCACACACCCCGCCAAGGGCTGGGTCTTACCTGTGGTGGGGTTTCAGCTCTGCCTGGAGGCTCCATCCCTTTCAGCCACTCGTCGCCTTGGGGACTTCTGGTTGTCCCCAGCTGAGGCTGTTCACAGTTGTCACCTGTAGACCTGCCTCTACCCTGGCCTGAGATTCAAAGGCCTCATTGGGTGGTCAGTTCAGTGGGGTTACCTGTTGTTTCTGTACAGCAGCAGGGAAGGGGGCCATGGAGCTTTTGGAGCTGCCATGGAGCTGCCTTGACCCAGCCCCTTTCCTGGTGCTCCAAGCTAGGAGGCCGTGGCTTCAGCCTGAGGAGGGTGTCCTGGCCTCCAGGTGTGGAGCAGGGACTGTGTGCTGTGGGAGGTTTCAGTTAGGCGATGGGATCCTACAGGGGTCTGATGGCATTTCTTGGAACCAGATTTGCCTGAGGAACTCTGTCCTGCTGCCTGTGGAGGGCTCTAGATAGCTCGGAAACGACCAGCCAGTGGCCTTTTGTTTGGGGGCCTGAGGTCAAGAGCTGAGAGTATTTGCTCGACAGCCCATTCAGGAAGATCAGGGCAGGGGCATGTGGGAGGTCCCTCACTCCACAGGACCGAGGCCCCTGGACAGCAGAGGAAACCTACAGCTCTGGGTGAGGGGACACTTGGCTTTGGTGTTTGCACTTTACAGATCCTGCGGTCCACGAGGGGCCTCAGGAGAGGACATGTCAGGGCATGGCTTCCCAGCCTTCTACCTTGGGAAGTGGGGATGCTCCTGTCTGTCCTTTTCCCCCACACCCTGGACTGCACTTGGCTGTTGGTGCACATGGTTGGCACACATGGTGGGCAGAGGGCAGAGAATGTCACTGCTTGGATATTTGTCCCCTTTGACCAGGAAGCCCAAGAGGAGACACCTCAGCCAGCAGAAAGGCCACCCAGCTCACTGGCTCATTCCAGGAGCGGGAGAGATGGCAGGGTCTCCTCTTTGCCCTCCGCCGTCAGGAAGGGGATGGTGTCCTCTTCCGACTGTGGTGGCTTTAGGCGAGGTTCTTACCGTCTGCTCTGCCTCGGTTTCCCCATCTGGAAAATGGGGGCGGGGTACTGACCTACCTCAGGTGGCAAGGTGAGCAGGGAACATGTTGGAGTCCTTTAGAGAGTGTGATGTGAGGTTGGATCAACATTGTGGGCTCCTGTCCTGCTTCCCCTTCCTCTTTGGGGCTGAGGAGGGGGTTAAAGGCCAAATGCTGTTTCCCAACACCCCGAAGTCTGCACATGTCTCATGAGTGCATCACACTTCTGTCATATGGATATTAGCCATTCCAAAATCTGTGTAATCAACTTCACATTATTCAAGTTACAAATCACTGTGTCCATAGAAAAACTATGCTGGCATTTGCTGGACAACGGGTTGGGCCCCTTTTATTTTTACCTGCCACCCAGCATCTCCCCCACCTGCCCCTTCTGGGTGACACAGTCTGTAAACAGAATCATGTATGGGTCTTTGTCTGAGTCTGTAGCACAACAGGAAAAGCCCAGCAAGGACCCAGTTTGCACCGCCAGCACCCACACCATGGGTGGTCCCACAGCACGGGACCAAGCTGGCCTGAGGGATGCCCAGTTGTAACAATGCTGCTGTCACTGTCTCATTAAATATATGTCCTTTCGCCTGGTGTGTGTGTGGTGAATTGGGGACAAAGTAAGAGAAATTGGTTTGTTGACATACAAGCCATTTGCAGGCTTAGGAAAGACAGCTTTTGCCATCCAGTGGGATTGAATGTAATATGGTGTGAGGTGAAATAACATGTCCTGACCGGTTGGGAGAACGACCTGTGGTGGTGTCACACAGACTTGTTGAACATCTCTGGGCTTAAGCTGTTCTCCTGCCTCCGCCTCCCGAGTAGCTGGGACTACAGGTGCATGCCACCACACCCAGCTAATTTTTTGTATTTTTAGTAGAGACAGTTTTACCATGTTGGCTAGGCTGGTCTCAAACTCCTGGCCTCAGGTGATCTGCCTGCCTCGGCCTCCCAAAGTGCTGGGATTACAGGCGTGAGCCACGGCGCCTGGCCAGGCATCAGTTTTTCTCAGTGTCACATGTCCCTCCAAAAGGGCATTCCCACCGGCAGTGTATGACAATGTCCATTTCCCTATAGTCTCAACAGCAGATTGTGTGGTCATACCTTTCAATGCAGTGTGAGAAATGTCTATTTGTCATTTTAATTTGCATTTCTCTAATCATGAGTGAGGTCAAACTTCTCATATGTTTCAGGATCTAGTTTATTTATGAATTATGTGCCCATTTTTTCAATTGGGTTCTTGGTATTTTTTCTTCTTAATCTTCTGAGTTTCTCACATATTGGGGATATTAGCCTGTTATTTGTGAGACGTAAATATTTTCTTTATGAATTGCCATTTGACTTTGTGGTATTTTCTTTCCTATGGCAAAGTTTTATTTTGCTTTTTGCTTACTTTTTTTTTTTTTTTTTTTTTTTTGAGACAGAGTCTTGCTCTGTCGCCCGGGCTGGAGTGCAGTGGCTGGATCTCAGCTCACTGCAAGCTCTGCCTCCCAGGTTTACGCCATTCTCCTGCCTCAGCCTCCCGAGTAGCTGGGACTACAGGCACCTGCCACCGCGCCCGACTGGTTTTTTGTATTTTTTAGTAGAGACGGGGTTTCACCGTGTTAGCCAGGATGGTCTCAATCTTCTGACCTCATGATCCACCCGTCTTGGCCTCCCAAAGTGCTGGGATTACAGGTGTGAGCCGCCGCGCCCGGCCTTGCTTACATTTTTATATGGTCACATTGATTAATGTTTATTTCATCTAGGTTTTAATGGCTGGAAGGGCTAGTCTCCCCTTTGCAATTTTTCTTTTTCTTTTTTTGAGATGGAGTCTCGTTCTGTCACCTGGCTGGAATGCAGTGGCGTGGTCTTGGCTTACTGCAAGCTCTACCTCCCAGGTTCATGCCATTCTACTGCCTCAGCCTCCCGAGTAGCTAGGACTACAGGCGCCCGCCACCATGCCCAATTTTTTTGTATTTTTTTAGTAGAGACGGGGTTTCACTATGTTAGCCAGGATGGTCTCGGTCTCCTGACCTTGCAATCTGCCTGTCTTGGCTTCCCAAAGTGCTGGGATTACAGGCGTGAGCCACCGTGCCTGGCCTCAATTTTTCTTTCTTAACAAATGTCTTCTGCTGGGCATGGTGGTTCACACTTTCAATCTCTGCACTTTTGGAGGCCCAGGCTAGAAGATCACTTGAGTCCAGGAGTTCCAGACCAGCCTAGGCAACATACAGACTCCTTCTCTACCAAAATAATTAGCTGGGGGTGGTGGCATGTGCCTGTGGTCCCAGCACTGCAGAGGCTGAAGTGTGAGGATTGCTTGAGCTTTGGAGGTCGAGGCTACAGTGAGCCAAGATTGCACCACTGCACTCTAGCCTGGATGATGGAGTGAGACCCTGTCTCAAAGAAAAAAATGTTTTCCTGGCGATTCTTACACATATATGAGCTTTTCAAAGCATATATTTAAATAACATTTTAATGACAAAATTTGATACTCTCAAGCATCAAAATGGAAATATCAACAGCAAGGTTTCCAGGGATGTCAAACACCGCAGAGCAGAGAGGCCTGCCTGGGTCTCCACTGTTGAGGTCATCATGGTGCTTCTGCTTTATTCTGATTAACTTTTGGTTACACACATTGAAAAATGACCTAAGAGAGTTGTTTTGAGCAGTGCTTTTTCTCATTGTACAGCTTCTGGTATCAGTTTATTGCATCATTGATTGCTCTGGAAACTGAGTTTTCATCATTAGGGCTGTTACTAGCAAGGACCTGCAAGCCAGCCTCGAAATGTGAGAGGACTGCTGACAGTCTTCCTGTGGTTAACTGCTGCAGCACCCAGGGACCACCTTCCCTCTCCTCCTCCCCCACTGCCGGCTCCTATTTCAGCTGCATTAGTTCCTCATTTGAGAGATCTTCATGGGACTGCAGCAACTGGTCCACAGCAGCCTCAGCAACCTCTTCAAAGGCCACATTTCTGGCAAGGGTCACAATGTTTTTTTTAAGCTGTGCAATGTTATCTGCCTGGGGAAAATGCTGGGCCTGAACACACTCAGGCCAAATCTTCTCCCACGCGCTGTTCATTATCGCTGGTTTGAGCTCCTCCCAAGTATGGCAGTGTTGTCCACAGCATCCATGATGCTGTAGTTTCTCCAAAATTCCCTGATCATAGCTGTATCCTCACCATCTGTTGCTTCTAGGATGTGCTCAAAAGTCCTTCTCAGATAGTGAGCTTTGAAGGCAGAGGCTACACCGTGACACATGGGCTGGATTGAGTCAGTTGTACCGTCATGAATGCATTATACTCATGTTATCAGAAAGATCGCTCAAATTTACAGGGTGGCATGACGCATTGTCTAGTATGAGCAATGCTTTGTTGGTGAGATTATTTTGGGCACAGTATTTTTCAACGGCAGGGCAAAAAAAGTAAGCGAACCATTCATGAAAGACGCTCCTGGTCCCCCAAGCTTTTCTGTTGGAGCGCCAAATCACGGGCAAATTGGGCTTCAAGTACCCTTCAGAGTCCTGCGGGTTTCCGAGCAGTACACCAGTAAGGGCTTCAACTTAAAGTCCCCAGCGGCACTGCCACCAAGCAGCAGCATCAAGCGATCTTTGGATGACTTAAACCCTGGCTCAGCATTCTCTTCCTCGGAAGTGAACGTTTCTTCGGGCATTCTCTTCCAATCAAGTCCTGTCTCATCTACGTTAAAGACGCCCGGGGGCGGACTCACCTTCTTCGATGATGACGCTTTTCAGCATTTCTGTGTACATGTTCTTGTTGCCGGGAGCTGCGCTGTTCAACTTGAAGTGGGGCAAACAGTGGCGCTCCTTGAATCTCACAAGCCACCCTTTACTCATAGGAAACCTCTCCGCTTGAGAGCTTTCGCCATGTTCACGCTGTAAGTCATCAAACTTAGCCTTCTGAACGATGAAGTTTTCAGACATCGTTGAAGGGATGACAGTTTTATCTGTGGGCCTTTCCCCAGGCATTTCTGCCTCCAAAATGTCAGAAAATCACAGCGGTCTCAAGTGCGAGAAGGCTGTGGTTCCTCTACGTCCCCCTGCAGAACTCGGTAAACAGCAAACGAGGCTGCGAAGAGGCTCAGGCTGATGTCCTGGAGACGTGGACGGGTCGCCATGGGCAGGCCCAGCCCCACCGCCCAGCCCTGCTGCTTCACCGTCCACTCCGAGGAGGCCGCGCGGGTCTCCCGGTGCCGCTCCAAGTCCGCGTGCTGGGGCCGTGCGGCCGCAGGCACATACAAGCGGCCTGGGTTCTGGGGCTCCAGAGAAGGTTGCAACCAACCAAGCAGACAAACGGAACTCCGTGAGGGGGACGTCCCGGGGCGGTTTTCTATTGCAGCGGAGGGCGGGCCGGGTGGCTGTTCGGTTTCGGGAGCTGCTTTCCATGGAGGATCCCAGAAATAAGTATGGATGCAGATGCCCGATTTAAGATAAGCCTAAAGGCGCTGGGTATTCCCTTAGCGCCCAGCTGTCTGGGCAGGGCGAGGCTGCGCTCGCGATCAAACCCTCGAACTGTCAGGCGACGGTGTGGACACGCAAAACGGCGCCCCAGCCAGTGCCGCGGCTCTGCTGCGCATGCGCGAGGCCTCCCTGTGCGCGCGGGGCCGGAGGACTGCTCTCCCGTTGCGCATGCGCGCGCTCGCCCGGCGGGGGCTCCGGGTCTGGGGATGTGGTACGGGCCGCTGGCGGCGGCCGGCAGTAGAGCGGTGGCCGGGCCACTGGCCTTGCTGTGGCGATGTGGTGGTCCAGGAGGCAGCAGGACGGCCAAGACCAGCGCGAGGGTCCTGGACGCGGCCCGGCAGGTGAGCGAGGAGGCGCTGTCCGCCGGTTCCGGGCGGCTGGTCTGCGCTGGACGCCGCGTGACGCCATTCGCCTGCGCCGGCCGCGGGGGAGCGCGGGAGCGCGGCGGCCCTGACCTGGTCCCCACAGTGAGGCCGACAGCCCCTGGCCGGAGCTTCCCGCCGCCCGCTTCCTCCCGGGCGCCCCCTCCGTCTCCAAACTCCTCTTCTCCCCGCTGCCTCTTCCACCCACTTCTTGCGGAATTCCCGCTCACCTCGGACATCGGAACCGGGACCTCCAGCCTCCTTGCTCGGCTCTGTAGAGAGCCGGGCGTTGAGCGGTTTGCGCTTGAGTCCCACCTGCTCGCGAACCAATTTTGTGGCCCCGCGTGCCGGCCCGTTTCCTCCTGGGCTCGGCGGCATTCGGCTGTATCCACCTCACTGTTACTCAATGGACCAGATACGATAAGAGGCGTGAAAGGGTTTTGCAAACTGTTCTTCATTCAGCGACCAGTCACTGTCGTAGCAGCTAATACTGAGAGCGAAGGACTTTACGCGGATTGTCTGTCTTACACCCGCCCTGTAGGTAGATATGGCTGTAATCCTGTTGTAATTTATTGTATTATTTTTAAAATTTGGGAGCGGGGCCGGCGTCTCGCTGTGTTGTCTAGGCTGGAATCGAACTTATGGGCACAAGCGATTCTCCTGTCTCAGCCTCTGGAGCAGCTGGGACTACAGGCTTGAGCCACCGTGCCCTGCTCATAACCCTGTTTTTTATAGGGTTGTGGTCTAAGGCCGGGAATAGTCTATATTTTAAGATTGCTTTATTTTTATATTGATACATCCCAGTGGGCAGCAGTAACGTTGAATTTTTTTTTTTTCTAATGCAGAGTTTTTGAATTTTGATCCCAGAAAGCTGTCATGGTTTTCAGACAGTAGTAAAATAAGAAGAAGGGTTCCGTGAGTATTTCTGTCCTGTCTTCAGGAATGAACTTTCCCTGAATCTCCATTCATTTGGGAAACTGTATGATGGTTTTGTTTCTAGCAATATGAGCGAAAGCAGTCTTTCACCTGTGGCCATGTGGCATCAGCATTGCAGAGGCCCTCCTGGTTGTTAACACATGTTGAAAGTCAGCAATATACAATATCAGTGTGTACAGCCTAATACAGCCCAGGAGAGTTTTGAATCATTGAACTGCTATAGACCCCTTTATGAAGGGAGGACGGACGTTGAGTGATCTTTGAGTTCCTTCCCAGGCTGGGTCATTCATCTGTATCTCATTTACTAGAGATAGATCTGTTAATCATCTACCAGGGAATGTCTTGGTGAACACTACAGGCAAGGGCTCTGCCCCACTGGCTTGCTCTCCTTTGAGAGCTTAATGACTTGTGGACTGAGGGTAACATGCAGAAGTTGGAGAGGTGGCGGCAATTTGCTTTTTTTTTTTTTTTTTTTTTTTTTTGGGGGTTCCCTCTTTTTTCCCATGGCGCAATCTCGGCTCACCGCAACCTCCGGCTCTCAGGTTCAAGTGATTCTCCTGCCTCAGCCTCCCAAGTAGCTGGGATTACAGGCGCCCGCCTCCACACCCAGCTGATTTTGTATTTTTGGTAGAGACGGCCGGGCACAGTGGCTTGCGCCTGTAATCCCAGCACTTTGGGAGGCCGAGTTGGGCGGATCACCTGAGGTGGGGAGTTGGAGACCAGCCTGACCAATGTGGAGAAACCCCGTCTCTACTAAAAAGATAAAATTAGCACGCGTGGTGGCACGCGCCTGTAATCCCAGTTTCTCAGGAGGCTGAGGCAGGAGAATTGCTTGAACCTGGGAGGCGGAGGTTACGGTGAGCCAAGGTTGCATGGTTGCACTCCAGCCTGGGAGTGAGACTCCGTCTCAAAAGAAAAGAGAACAAAAAAAACACCCTAACAGCTCTCTTCATGGATGCTTATGTTGTGTAGGCTTCCATGCAGTCATCTTTCATTCATTGAGCTACCTACTCTGTACTTGTTCTCATGGAGTTTACGTGCTGTGCACGGAGGAACCAGACAATAAATAAGCAAGTATTAGGCATGTAAGGAAAAGGAAACAGAATAAAGAAAATAGAAAATGAAGAAAGGGAATGGAGGAGGGATAAACCCTGTTACTTGTTGTGTTCCCTGCAGGAAGTGAGGGATTGAGATGAGCTTGCTCGGAAGATGGAATAGAAAGTGCCCTGCCCTAGGGTAGGTCCAGCCTTGTATTTGTGTGATCAGCACGAGGAAGAGGTTAGTGAGAGACGGTGAGGCCAAGGAGGGGCAGGGCCTCATAGACCTGCTGAGGTTGCACCTGTGTGCTGTGTGTGAGTCTGTGGGACCCAGAATAAGGGTCAACTCATTTATGGTCTGACTGGAAAGAGGACAGCAGCACTTTGCCCTGTTTAAGGGAGTTTGTGTTTTGTCCACCTTCACATCTTGGCTTTGCATATATAAAAACTAATTTAGCAAGATTATCTACTGTGAGCTGTGAACTGACTTGCAGAAAACTCCAAGAAGGAATGGTGGACTCCTGTCTCAGTGTTTACGTTTACTGTGAGAACTACATCTGACTTAACCAGATTGTGTGCTAACCAAATCACAAAAGGACTAAACTGTGAATTAAAGCAAAGGAATTGGATGTTTTATCAAGTTTTGGAAGCCTGAAGAGTCATACTTTGTACCTTCAGGGCTGTAGGCTACCTGGTATCTACCCGGCCACCAGGACCAGCACCACGCTGTCTTTGGGGTGGTCTTGGAAAAGCCCTGGAAGATTGGGGCATCAGAATTCTCATTGCACACCTCAGCAACCAGCTGTCTTCAGGCACTCACATTACCTCTCAATTTCTACTTTCTCAGATGGGCAGTGGTGATCAAGTGAGGTAAGAGGCACTTGGCACCCTACAATGTGCAGTACGACTGCCTTCTGTTCTTTGCGTAGGTTTCCTGTTGACCCACGCCTTGGGTTCCAAACCCCCATCGGGGAAACACACATTCGTGGGACCCTTGGAGAGTCGTTGCTCGCTGTGTGTCGGGTACCGTGTGCCGCTGGTGCTGGGATGGCTGCTGCAGGTGGATTTCATGCACGATGCAGGAGCCTTTGCTAGCCCCACAGCCTTTACTGTCAGCATTCTCTTTCTGAGTTGCTTTTTTTTTTCCCTGATTTTAATATCTTTTTCATAGCATGTCTTACTTTTTAGTCTACTGTGGTCTTTTACAGGGATATTTGAATAATGTAGTTAATTAGAAAGTTACTAGTGGGGGAATGAGTTTACTGTAGGGTAATAGCCTACAGAGTCAGCGTCACCCTGAATGTTGACACAGCTGAAATAACATAGGTGTTGTCAACTATGGGTCTTGTTTCATTGTAACAAAATATTGGAGGCTCACGGCTATCATCCCAGCAGTTTGGGAGGCTGAGGCAGGTAGATCACCTGAGGTCAGGAGTTCAAGACCAGCCTGACCAATATGGTGAAACCCTGTCTCTAATAAAAATACAAAAATTAGCCAGCATGGTGGTGTGCACCTGTAATCCCAGCTACTTGGGAGATAGAATCGCTTGAACCCAGGAGGCAGAGGTTGCAGCGAGCTGAGATCACGCCACCGTAGAGTCTAGCCTGGGTGACAGAGGAAGACTATCTCAAAAATAAATAAATAAATAAAATATTGGGGACAATATAAATTCACTGGTTATGTTGGGATTTTGTTGGATACAGTTAGTACTGGATTATTGAGTACTTAGATTTTGTTTTTTTATATATATATTTGTGTGTGTGTGTGTGTGTGTGTATGTGTATTTTTGAGACAGAGCCTCACTGTCGCCAGGCTGGAGTGCAGTGGTACGATCTCGGGTTACTGCAACATCCGCCTCCCAGGTTCAAGCAATTCTCCTACCTTAGCCTCCCCAGTAATTGGGAATACAGGTGCCCACCTCCATGCCCGGCTAATTTTTGTATTTTTAGTACAGACAGGGTTTCACCATGTTGGCCAGGCTGGTCTTGAACTCCTGACCTCACGTGATCCTCCTGCCTCAGCCTCCCAAAGTGCTGAGATTACAGACATGAGCCACGGCAGCTGGTGGACGTTTTCCTCCTTGAAGACTGAAGAAAATACAGAGCTGCTGGAAAAATTGTTTTCTTGGCCTGACAAAAACTTACCTCTTGCTGGGTGCCGTATTACCTGCCTGTTGTCCCTGCTGTGAATAGCCACTGCACTCCAATGAGACTCCATCTTTTTTTTTTTTTTTTTTGAGGCGGAATCTCGCTCTGTCGCCCGGACTGGAGTGCAGTGGCCGGATCTCAGCTCACTGCAAGCTCTGCCTCCCCGGTTTATGCCATTCTCCTGCCTCAGCCTCCGGAGTAGCTGGGACTACAGGCGCCCGCCACCTCGCCCGGCTAGTTTTTTTTGTATTTTTAGTAGAGACGGGGTTTCACCGTGTTAGCCAGGATGGTCTCGATCTCCTGACCTCGTGATCCGCCCGTCTCGGCCTCCCAAAGTGCTGGGATTACAGGCTTGAGCCACCGCGCCCGGCTGAGACTCCATCTTAATAAAAAAAAAAAAAAAAGGCTGATCTCACGCCTGTGATCCCAGCACTTTGGGAGGTGAAAGTGGGCAGATCACCTGAGGTGAGGAGTTCAAGACCAGCCTAACCAACATGGTGAAACTCCATCTCTACTAAAAATACAAAAATTAGCCAGGCAAGGTGGTGGGCGCCTGTAATCCCAGCTACTCGGGAGACTGAGGCAGGAAAATGGCGTGAACCCTGGAGGCGGAGGTGCAGTGAGCTGAGATCACACCACTGCACTCCGGCCTAGGCAAGAGCAAAACTCGGTCTCATAAAAAAAAAAAAGAAAGAAAAGAAAATAAATTGGGAGGCTGAGATGGGCGGATCACGAGGTCAGAAGATCAAGACCATCCTGGCTAACACGGTGAAACCCTGTCTCTACTAAAAAATACAAAAAACTAGCCGGGCGAGGTGGTGGGCGCCTGTAGTCCCAGCTACTCAGGAGGCTGAGGCAGGAGAATGGCGTGAACCCAGGAGGCGGAGCTTGCAGTGAGCCGGGATCGCACCACCGCACTACAGCCTGGGCGACAGAGTGAGACTCCGTCTTAAAAAAAAAAAAAAAGGAAAAGAAAAGAAAATAAATTAACCTCTTGGTTGACCGAAGATGAGTCATAGTGTATTTCAGTATTTAAATTTTACACATTTATATGTTTTAGTCTTACAGTCTTGTTTTTGAAGCTGCAATATTTTAAGTTACTAAATAAAATTGCCTCAGTTTCTTAGCCATGTTTTTTGTTTTTTTGGGGAGCTGTTTGCTTGCTGTTGGAGGCTATAGCTATAAAAATTTGCAGTGCATTTCTGCAGTGAACTTGTTCCTGTTTAGTTCTATTGAATCATAGTTCTAATGGGATATTTAAGGCAATAAGCTCACACCTCGTCCTGCTTCCTGCTGTGGTTGTGGCCAGTGAGAATGTGCAGTGTTGCATTGAATAAGAAGTTGATAAGCTCATCTGGTGTCTCGTTTCAGTGCCTCTGGGGGATCCACTTTCAGAAACCGACTCTGCAGGCGAGATTAACGTTTTTTTCCTGGTGGCTGTGTTCAAAACCACCCAAAGGTACCTGTCTTTCATCCACCATCATTAGCAGCATGAGGTTTACAGGAACTGAGTGTGACTTTTACAGTGAGTGACCAGGGGGTGAGGGTCAAGACAACTCAGGGCATACCCCACTCCACCCCGCCCCATTCTACCCCTTCCTGGCTTCCATATTGAGCCACACAACATCCGACACCTTCTCCATGCCTTTGTGGCGTTGATATCTCAGTAAAGCTGGTGAGAGAAAAGCTCTTTCCAAAGGAAGGTGCTAGATGAATCTTTTGGAAGGCAGGGGAACAAACCTTGGTTTCTGCATATCTTACTCTGAGGACCAGCTAAGCCTCATGTTTGGAAAGCAGAACAAAAACAGTGTTCAGACTGTCATTAGCTCAGAGCACACTTGCCCACTTGGAGTCCTTCTGTAGGCCATGGACCTGGGCTTTGTGCTTTGTGTCCAGGGACAGTGTTCACTGAAGTCCCTGGAGACCCTGTGTGCCCACAGAGTAGAAGGTGCTCCCTGCACTTGCCTCATTGTTAGGACCTGAGGGCACATGCTGATTGTATGAAGCAAGAAGAGAGAGACAGGAGGAGGGAAAACTCACCCGTCTCTCACTTTCTCTATAGCGACCTGACAGTATGGTAGCTTTTCTTTTTTTTTTTTGAGACGGAGTCTCGCTCTGTCGCCCAGGCTGGAGTGCTGTGGCCGGATCTCAGCTCACTGCAAGCCCCGCCTCCCGTGTTCACACCATTCTCCTGCCTCAGCCTCCCAAGTAGCTGGGACTACAGGCGCCCGCCACCACGCGCAGCTAATTGTTTTGTAGTTTTAGTAGAGACGGGGTTTCACCACATTAGCCAGGATGGTCTTGATCTCCTGACCTCGTGATCTGCCCGCCTGGGCCTCCCAAAGTGCTGGGATTACAGGCGTGAGCCACTGCGCCCGGCCAAGGAGTGTGTCTGTGAAGACTCATGTTTGTCCTTAACATTTATGCAAATTTTTACTCCATCTTGTAATATGTTTGCCATTCCTGGGGTCCCACCTTGGCCTTCTCTGGCCTTTCATGTTGCTACTTTGCGGTTGTTGGAGTAGCACTGTATTTGTGAAGGGGACAGTGTCATAGCTTACTTGTCTCGGAACTTGTCCTGGAACATTACAGGAGGAGGCTGGTAGGTCTGTGGGTCACAAGTGTATGTAGGAGGCGAGATTTTTTGGAGGAGAGGCAGACTCTGCTTAGAACAGGTGGTTTGTGTTCCCTAGTTCTCTTGAGAAGGGGACCACCCATACCAGTCTGCCTTATTATCATTTTCTTCCTTTTTTTCTTTCCTCTAATTACAGCCAATTTTGGATTACCCCAAAAAAGTTTGCTATTAAAGCTCAATATTAAGCCAACAAGGTGAAATTTTAGGGATTTTAGATGTGTCTGAAGCTACTTCTCAGCAGTATCTTCCCAGCCTCATCCTTTTCCCGGTGTCTGTTTATTTCCAGAAGGCACTGGTGTTATTAAAATTGTGTGTTGGAAAGTGTTTTCCTATTTTCTGAGTCCTCTTTCTCTGGAAAATTATATGTAATTGCTTTTTGAAGTCAGACTTTGTTTTCTCTCAGAGACTGGTGAGCTAAAGAATGCCAAGCCCGGCCGGGCGCGGTGGCTCAAGCCTGTAATCCCAGCACTTTGGGAGGCCGAGACGGGCGGGTCACGAGGTCAGGAGATCGAGACCATCCTGGCTAACCCGGTGAAACCTCGTCTCTACTAAAAATACAAAAAAAAACTAGCCGGGCGAGGTGGCGGCGCCTGTAGTCCCAGCTACTCAGGAGGCTGAGGCAGGAGAATGGCGGGAACCCGGGAGGCGGAGCTTGCAGTGAGCTGAGATCCGGCCACTGCACTCCAGCCTGGGCGACAGAGCGAGACTCCGTCTCAAAAAAAAAAAAAAAGAAAAAGAACGCCAAGCCTGGAGGAGATGGAGGCAGGAGAGGAGGGAAGCGGGATGACGTTGCCTGGTGGGGGCGGATGCAGAAGGGTTGTGTGCATTCTTGTCTGCGCCTGCTGCTGTAACAGAACACATCAGACTGGATCATTTATAAACAGGATACATTTACTGCTCAAGGTTGTGGAGGCTGGAGGTACAAGGTCACACCTGGACAACAGGGTGAAAGCCTGTCTCTACAAAAAATACAAGAATAAGCCAGGCGTGGTGGCATGTGCCTGTAGTCCCCGCTACTCAGGAGGCTCAGGCGGGAGGATTGCGTGAACGTGGGAGTCGAGGCTGTCGTGAGCCGTGGTCACACCATTGCGCTCCAACCTGGGTGACGGGTTGTGAGGGCACCAGTCCCACTCGTGAAGGCAGAGCCGTTGGGACCTAATCCTCTCCCAGGGGCCTCATCTCTTAATACCTTCGCCTTAGGGGTTGAGTTCCAACATGGAAATTTTGGGAGAACACATAAATTCAAACCCACATCAGTCTTTCTGCTTGTTTAAAGGTGAGCTGTTGAATTAGTTCGTAAGTTTCAAAGAAATTAGTTTCTAAAAATGTCCTGAGGCCGGGTGCAGTGGGTCATGCCTGTAATCCCAGCACTCTGGGAGGTGGGAGGATTACTTGAGCCTAGGAGTTCGACACCAGCCTGGGCAACATAGCGAGACCTCGTCTCTACAAAAAAAAAAAAAAAAATTTGCCAGGCGTGCTGGCATGCACCTCTGGTCCCAGGTACTCAGGAGGCTGAGGCAGGAGGATTGCTTGAGCCCGGAAACTTGAGGCTGCAGTAAACCATGATCGCGTGACTGCACTCTAGCCTGGGTGACCAAGTAAGATCCTGTCTCACAAAAAAAAAAAAAAAAAAAAAAAAAATGCTGAGATTTCTATCTGGATTTTATTATTATTATTATTTTTTGAGATAAGGTCTCACTCTGTCATCCAGGCTAGAGTACAGGGATACGATCAGATACGATCACTGCTCACTGTAGCCTTGACCTCCCAGGCTCAGATGATTCTCCCACCTCAGCCTCTAGAGCAGCTGAGACCACAGGCTTGCACCACCACTCCTGGCTAATTTTTTTAAAATTTTTTGTAGAGACAGGGTCTCCCAATGTTGCCCAGGCTGGTCTCGAACTCATGGGCTCAAGCAATCCTCTCACCACAGCCTCCTTGAGTGCTGGGACTACAGACGTGAGTCACCATGCCTGGCCTCTATCTGGATTTTAACAGACTCACATAAGATAACCCTAGCAACAGTGGCTAAAACACAGCGCTCTTTGTGGACTTTCTGCTTCTCCTGGGGCATCTGGTGAGCTGCGGCTTTCAGTGTGTTTCATACGCCATGTGAAGATCTTTCCTCATGAGAGGAACTGAGGCTACATTGTGTAGGGTCAGGAGAGGGGTGTTGGAAAACTTTTCTAATAACATCTGAAAAAGGAAATAGCCATTTTCATGAAGAAACTACCTTCATTTAACTGGAAAATGTGTTTTCTTTTTCCCACAGGGGGACTTCCCCTGGGATGACAAGGATTTCCGCAGTCTGGCCCTTTTGGGGGCAGGTGTTGCCGTGGGATTTTTCTACCTCTATTTTCGAGATCCTGGAAGAGAAATCACTTGGAAGCACTTTGTACAGTATTACCTGGCCAGAGGTCTGGTGAGAGGCATTCGTAGTTTACCTACCTGGGAAGGAGGCCACTGTAGTGGTGTACACGTGGTCTGCAATGCCCGTAAGAAGCTGTGAGCTCTGAGGCTTGGGTTGAAAACGCGTTGTGTGGTAGGTGTGCTGGGCAGTCCCACCCTCTGGTCATAGATGAGACACAGTTTTACTTTTCCCAGGAGTGACCCCAACAGAAGGTAAGACACAGTTTTACTTTTCCCAGGAGTGACCCCAACAGAAGGTGAGGAAGGTGAGGAAGCTCATTTTCATGCTAGGTGGAAGCTTACGTAACACCCTGGCTTTTTGTTTTTTTTTTAGCTTCAGCTTCTGTAAGTTCTGCTTGTCTGTGTCTGTTTATCATCCAGTGTCAATTTCATATCTAATTCAGATCTTTTCTTTCCCTAGTGTACCCCGTCCCCTCCTGCACCCCCGTCCCCTGCTGAGTGGCCCTGGACAGCGGTAGGGGGCTTTGTGTCTGTGCACAGGGGCATATGGCACCAGCAAGCCTCCGCCTGTCCTTCACCGGGCCTGGGTCTGTCAGGTTGCTGAAGGCAGGTGAAGCACTGCTCAGGCTTTAGTGTAAAGTTACATGAGAGCAAGTGCTGTGCTTCCCAGTTGCCCTCAGAAAGATGTTTGTTAAGTAATGCAGTGTTAAGATCTGAACTTCTTTCTGTAGGAAAGTCTTGTTTTCCCACCAGGGTTTGTGGCTAAGGCCCTTTTTTTTTTTTGAGACAGGGTCTTGCTCTGTCACCCAGGCTGGAGTGCAGTGGTGTGAAGTCTCGACCTTCTGGTTCCAAGCCAGCCTCCCACCTCAGCCTTCTGAGTGTCTGGGACTATAAAAAACATAATTTTTTTTTTTTTTTTGGAGATGGAGTCTCGTTGTGTCGCCCTGGCTGGAGTACAGTGGCGTGATCTCTATTCACTGCAACCTCCACCTCCCTGGTTCAAGTGATTCTCCTGCCTCAGCCTCCAGAGTAGCTGGGATTACAGGTGCACGTCACCACACCTCCACGGGAGGTGGAGGTTGCTAATTTTTTTGTATTTTAGTAGAGACAGGGTTTCACTGTGTTGCCCAGGCTGGTCTCGAACTCCTGAGCTCAGGCAATCCTCCCGCTTTGGCCTCCCAAAGTGCCAGGATTAGAGGCGTGAGCTACTGTGCCCGGCCCGCAATTTCTTTTTTTAGAGACAGTGTCTCCGTATGTTGCCCAGGCTGGTCTCAGACTCCTGGGCTCGAGTGATGCTCCCACGTCGGCCTCCTGAAGTGCTGCAATTATAGTTGTGAACCACCACCCAAGGCCTTTTTGGCCACAGGGCACACAGCTGTCTTCAGAGAGGTCCTTGACGACTCCTTACCGGAGGAGGGGAGAGCTGCTGCAGCCCCTCTCTGCCGTGGGTCTTCACCCACAGCTGCTGCCGTGAGGAGGGGTGAGACAGATAATTTGGCCCACGATGCCTGCTGGTGTGTGGGTTCTGGACAGATCCCAGAGCTTCTGTGAGGGCCTTTTCAGGTGTCTGATACGCTGACCGTGCCACGGTTGTGGTGTTAGGCTCGAGACACACCTGTCATAAGCACCTTCATGTTGGTTGCGTGACCCTGAGTAGTGAAGAAAAGTTGTGTTGTTGTGGTTTCCGTTTCTGTGGAAGGGAAAGAGCAACGCTGTCGTCATCATACCTGACGAAAAGGCTGCCCCCTCACGTGCTTTTGCTGCACACCGGCTCTCAGGCTGTGTTTGCCGCTGGGTGGCTGCATGGAGGCCTTTGGGGTTGTGTTTTCATTCTTGGCACCATTTTCTTGTGCTATCTGCAGCTGTGTGGGCGAAATGTTTCTGGATGAGTTCTGGAAGACTTTGCTGTATGATCAGTCTGAGACTTCTATACCTTTTAGATTTTTTTTTTTTTTTTTTTTTTTTCAGATGGAGCCTCACTCTTTTGCCCAGGCTGGAGTGCAGTGTGCAATATTGGCTCACTGCCACTGCCGCCTCCCAGGTTCAAGCAGTTCTCCCTGCCTCAGCCTCTTGAGTAGCTGGGATTACAAGCGCACACCACCACATCCGACTAATATTTTTATTTTTGGTAGAGACAGGGTTTCACCATGTTGGCCAGGCTGGTCTCGAACTCCTGGTCTCAAAAGATCCACCCTCCTCAGCCGCCCAAAGGGCTGGGATTATAGGTCTGAGCCACCACGCCCGGCCTTCCTTTTAGGTTTCAAGTCACTCTGGAATCTTTGGTTGCTCGGATCTCAGATGTACCAGGTCTGAGCCACCGTGCCTGGCCTTCCTTTTAGATTTTTAAGTCACCCTGGAATCTTTGGTGCTCAGATGTACCAGGTCTGAGCCACCATGCCCGGCCTTCCTTTTAGGTTTTAAATTACTCCGGATTCTTTGGTGCTCTGGAATCTTTGGTGCTCAGATCTCAGATGTACCAAGTTGTAAATCCTCTGAATTACATGCACAGGCCAGGCTAGAAATGTCCAAATCAGTCGGAAAACAAAACTCGGATCTGCACAGCAGAGTGGATGCAGCTTCTCAGACACTGTCAGAGTCTCGGTCTGCACTGTGGGACTAGTCTGAGGATGAGGCCTGAGGTTTAGTATCAAATATGATACTCACTGCTTTAGCCGTGGGCTGGTCTGAGGGTGAGGCCCTGTTTACTGTTGAATATCATACTCACTGCTTTAGCCGTGCTAATTATTTTTTTCTTTTTCCCAGGTGGACCGGCTGGAAGTCGTGAACAAACAGTTTGTGCGTGTTTTTCCTGCCCCTGGGACCTCTTCTGAGGTGAGGGGCGAGTTTGAGGCTGAGTACTCCAGACATAAGTTTTTTTCAGTAAAATACTCCCTTAGTATCCATCAACTACTCTTTTTTTTTTTTTTTTTTTGAGACGGAGTCTAGCTCTGTCGCCCAGGCTGGAGTGCAGTGGCGCGATCTCGGCTCACTGCAAGCTCCGCCTCCGGGTTTACGCCATTCTCCTGCCTCAGCCTCCCGAGTAGCTGGGACTACAGGCACCTGCCATCTCGCCCGGCTAGTTTTTTGTATTTTTTAGTAGAGACGGGGTTTCACCGTGTAGACCAGGATGGTCTCGATCTCCTGACCTTGTGATCCACCCGTCTCGGCCTCCCAAAGTGCTGGGATTACAGGCTTGAGCCACCGCGCCCGGCCTCAACTACTCTTTAATGTGATTTTTTTTCTCATTGGCATGTGTCAATAACAAAGCTTTCCAAGTAGGACAGGAGCCCTTATAAGACTAGGATTCAGATTTGCCAAGCAGTGTCTGAGAACAACTTATCGAGGATTGTAGGGAGAGGAGAGACAAAAATAAAAGAGTGAAAAGCAAAAAGGAACGGCTGGGCATGGTGGCTCATGCCTGTAATCCCAGCACTTTGGCAGACAGAGGTGGGCGGATCACTTGAGGCCAGGAGTTCAAAACTTGCCTGGCCAACATGGTGAAACCCCATCTTTACTAAAAATACAATAATTAGCCGGGAATGGTGGCCTGTGCCTGTAATCCCAGTTACTCGGGAGGTTGAGGCATGAGAATTGCTTGAACCCGGGAGGTGGAGGTTACAGTAAGCCAAGATCATCCCACTGCACTTCAGCCCGGGTTGATTTGCTTTCCGGGAAACTGATTTGCTTTCCAGGAAACCGATTTGCTTTCCAGGAAGCTGATTTGCTTTCTAGGAAGCTGATTTGCTTTCTAGGAAACCAGGGCGAGTATTAAATGACCAGCGAGTAGGCAAGGCTAGGAGCAAAACTGCACATTTATTTTTGGTCCCCCAGCTTCAGGAAAGAAGGTGTGGGGGAGGGGTGAGGTCTCTCGGTCTCCGGCAGGGGAGGCCCGGGCAGTCACCCGGTGGAGCTCTCGGGCGGAGTTCCTACAGTCCGGACAGGAGTGAGGGCTGAGGAAGTGCGCACCGCGGGCCCACTGGGAGCGGGTTTTATGTCCTGGGCCCGGAAGTGGGGGGGCAGTGGGCGGGACATAGGCGGGTCAGAGGCGGGGCGGTAGGCGTGGCTAGGTGGGTTCTGGTTTTTTTCCGTCGGAGGTCGGGTTGGGCCTGCCCAGTCGACCTGTGTCTTTCCCGGGCGCGAGAAAGCTGACGGTGAAGAAGCCGGAACTGCGCCATCTTGCCTCCGTTCGTCCAAACACGGGTGACAGAGGGAGACTGTCTCAAAAAGAAAAAGAGACAAAGGCACACCCCAGCAGTCGTTGGACATTGTACACTTTTGTCTGGAACTTAAAGACTGTAATTTCGTGGGGCCAAAACCAGAGTTTTCTGCTGTTAGTAGAGTTTCCCTTGGAGCTAGCCTCCGCACAGGCCTCGTCCATGTTGTGGAGATTAAGGCTAGGAGAAGAGGCAGTGGGAGGTGCATGTGTGAGGGTGGGGCTCAGTGTGGGACACAGTGATGCACCCTAAGCTTGCTCTTGCTCTCTGCAGAAGTTCGTGTGGTTTAACATTGGCAGTGTTGACACCTTTGAGCGGAACCTGGAGTCTGCTCAGTGGGAGCTGGGGATCGAGCCCCTCAACCAGGCAGCAGTGGTCTACACCAATGAGAGTGACGGGTGAGGAGGATGGTGAAGGGCCTCTGAACACAAAACAAAAATGCATTGTTGAACCTGTCTTGGAATGTGTTACTCAAACTTATAAGCATCTATAATAAGCAATGTCTGTAGTAAAAAAAATATATATATGCTTTTTTATATATATGTGTGTGTGTGTGTGTATATGTGTGTGTATATATATGTTTTTTACTCTGTTTTTCATGAGAACAGAATTGAAGCAGGGAAATATTTGGCTACACAGCCTTAAAAAAGAAAACCAGTCGTTTGGGTGTCATCGTTGTAGCAGAAATTCCCTGAAGTCCTGTAGGAAGCCTTCCACAATTGGCTGTGCAGCAGGATCACTACGGGAGCGCTGTTAAAATGCTCTTCTGTCATTTCTACCTGCCACTCCTGCAGAACTGTCGAATTAATGTCCAGAGGTGGGGCTTGTGCACCTGTGACTTCCCCACACTCCCTGTTGGGCAGCCCTGACCCATCCTCCCAGGTGCTGGGGGTCCCTGCACACAACCCTGCAGCTCCCATGTAGTACCTGACACTTGGTCTTTCTTCTTTTTTATTTTGAGACAGAGTCTCGCTCTGCCGCCCAGGCTTGGAGTGCAGTGGTGCAATCTTGGCTCACTGCAAGCTCCACCTCCTGGGTTCACGCCATTCTCCTGCCTCAGCCTCCCAAGTAGCTGGGACTACAGGCGCCCACCACCACGCCCAGCTACTTTTTTGTATTTTTAGTAGAGATGGGGTTTCACCATGTTAGCCAGGATGGTCTCGATCTCCTGACTTTGTGATCTGCCTGCCTGGGCCTCCCAAAGTGTTGGGATTACAGGCGTGAGCCACCGCACCTGCCTGACACTTGGTCATTCTAAGCTTCCCAGGGTTCTCATGTTATCTTGGATTTCCACTGCATCATATGTTCTTAAAGTAATTATGGACATGAGGGCAAAGACCAGATGAAATACTCTGTGCATCCCAGGACTCAGCACAGAAGTCAGTGTTGCTGAGCATGGATCCAGTTTTCATGTTTACTTACTGGGGATGTCATTGCTCTGTCTTCTCCGGCCCTTTTGCCCAGAATTGAAAACTGAACCAAGAGAGAGTACAAATCCAGTACCAGCTTTAGCCAGGAGGCTGTAAAAATTGGAATTGTAGTGGTTTTGGTGGTTTCTTTGAGACATAAGTTTCAGCATAGAGTAGGGGCTGCAGTGGGGTGAGAGAAGGTGAGGCAGGTAGAAATCTGGAGATGAACTCTCAGATTCTAGTGGCAGGGCTCAGGCCTGCGGTCTCCTGCTGGAGCTCCTGGATGTCATCTGGATGCTGTTTATTGCTGACTTGGGTTCTATCTTTGCTTGTTGAGTTGCCGGGAATGCCTGGTTGTATGTGGGGCTGGAAGGGACTGCGGAGCCACTGGAGGAGGGATGGCCTCTGAAGAGCAAGAGCAAAGATAAAAAATAAAGCAGGAAGACATTTGGTGTCTTCCTATGATAAAACAAGCCTGGTTGGCCCTAGATGCCAGGAGGCCTTGCTGGATCTGCCAGAGGCACCTCCTGGCTCCTGGGAGAGATGTGGTGTAAGCTCCAGCAGGGCTGCTTGGCCGGGTGGAGGAGGTGGTGGGTGGTGGAATTGGTCACCCTCCCTGCCCCACCAAGCCAGCCACAGGTTACATCAGGGAGATAGAAATGCCTGTGACTAGAGCCTTCAGAACTGGAGAGGCCTAGTGCTGGATGGACTTTGACACATTTTTTAAAAAAGAGGCTGGGCGGGGTGGCTCATTCCTGTAATCCCAGCATTTTAGGAGGCCGAGGCAGGTGGTTCATGAGGACAGGAGATCAAGACCATCCTGGCTAACAGGGTGAAACCCTGTCTCTACTGAAAATACAAAAAATTACCCAGGCGTGGTGGCGGGTGCCTGTAGTCTCAGCTACTTGAGAGGCTGAGGCAGGAGAATGGTGGGGACCCGGGAGACAGCTTGCAGTGGGCCGAGATCACACCACTGCACTCCAGCCTGGGTGACAGAGCGAGATTCCATCTCAAGAAAAAAGGACGAGGGCCAGGCGTGATGGCTCACATAGGTAATCCCAGTGCTTTGGGAGGCTGAGGAGGAAGGATCACCTGAGACTAGCAGTTCGAGACCAGCTGGACAACGTAGTGAGACTGCATGTCTATAAAAAGTTAAACAAATACCTGGTGTAGTGGCACGCATGCCTGTGGTTCTAGCTACTCAGGAGGTTGAGGCAGGAGAATCTCTTGAGCTTGGGAGTTCAAGGTTACTGTGATCGTGCCACTGCCCACCAGCCTGGGTGACAGTGAGACACTATCTCAAAAAAAGGAAAAAAAGGCCGGGCGTGGTGGCTGAAGCCTATAATCCCAGCACTTTGGGAGGCCGAGACGGGCGGATCACGAGGTCAGGAGATCGAGACCATCCTGGCTAACACAGTGAAACCCCGTCTCTACTAAAAAAAAAAAAAAAATACAAAAAACTAGCTGGGCGAGGTGGCGGGCGCCTGTAGTCCCAGCTACTCGGGAGGCTGAGGCAGGAGAATGGCGTGAACCCGGGAGGCGGAGCTTGCAGTGAGCTGAGATCCGGCCACTGCACTCCAGCCCGGGCAACAGAGCGAGACTCTGTCTCAAAAAAAAAAGGAAAAAAACCTGCTCCCTTTTGTGTAGCAAAACAAAGTCCTAGAGCGGTCTCTTCTAAGAGGGTTTCGCTTTGTCATCCAAGCTGGAGTGTAGTTGTGCAATCATGGCTCACTGCAGCCTTGCACTCCCAGGCACAGGCAGTCCTCTCACCTCAGCCTCCTGAGTAGCTGGAACTACAGGCACACGCCACCACGCCCAGCTAGTTTTTGTATTTTTAGTAGAGATGGTTTCACCAGCTTGGTTAGGCTGGTCTGGAACTCCTTACCTCAGGTGATCCACCTGCTTCGGCCTCCCAAAGTGCTGGGATTATAGGTGTGAGCCACCACGCCTGGCCATTTTTATATTTTTTGTAGGGACAGAGTCTGGCCATGTTGCCCAGGCTGGTCTTGAACTTCTAGGCTCAAGAGATCCTCCCACGGTGGCCTCCCAAAGTGCTGGGATTACAGGCATAACCCACCGTGCCTAGCACAAAGGTGCTATTTCTGACCTCCTGAGCGTGACAAGTAGTTCTCTTGGATTTTCCAGCTCTTTATTGCGAAGCCTGGTGCCCACCCTTCTCCTGGTTGGCATTCTCCTCTATGCTGCCAGGAGGGGCCCTATGGGAACCAGGCGCAGTAGACGAGGAGGGGGCCTCTTCAGTGTTGGTGAGACAACAGCCAAGATCTTAAAGAGCAACATTGATGTGAGATTTGCGGATGTAGCTGGGTGTGAAGAAGCCAAATTGGAAATTATGGAATTTGTGAATTTCCTGAAGAATCCCAAGCAGTATCAGGACTTAGGAGCAAAAATTCCAAAGGTACTGATTTTAGAAAATGTAGTAATCCTCTGAGCTCCAAGTCAAAGCCAGAGATGGCTGTGGGTCAGAGTAGGTTCTTACTCCTGTTTTATTAGTTTGTTTAATACTTATTACATAGAACAACAGGTACAACTTGTATGAACAGGCTTGGGATCAGATGTAGCTGCCTCTTTTAAGCCCATAACCCAGACAGCGGCTAGGTGTGTGCAGCCAGACCGTGGCTAGGTCTGTGCAGCTGGACCGTGGCTAGGTCTGTGCAGCCGGACCGCGGCTAGGTGTGTGCAGCTGGACCGCGGCTAGGTGTGTGCAGCTGGACCGCGGCTAGGTGTGTGCAGCCAGGCAGTCAGCGCGTTGTGGGTGGTGTGGGTCAGGGTGCCAAATCTGGCTGCTGGGCGCACACAGCAAGTTTATCTCTTGGTGCCATTTTGGGGTCATGACTTTTTGGGGGCCTGACAGAGGCCATGGATTTTTTTCCTAGAAATATTTGCATTCACAGAAACTCGATTCACACACCCTTTAAATCACTTCTGGGCTTTGGACCAAGCTGAGGACACCCAGATCCTTGCAGTGCCATTGCACCCCTGCCCCAGCACCTCGCGATGGGGTGGGTATTCACTGGACAGTTTGTTCCAAACAACAAGTAATGATTATGCCAAGCACTGTGAACCTGGGGCGAAGCCAGGAGGTGACAGATCTGTTTTCCACGTTGGTGAGCGTGAGGCTGGGAAGCAGGTGTGTGTGACGGACGTGAAGAGCCGTGGCCTTCTGCTTCTGTTGGAGCTCCACCTCTGCTCATAGTTAGGTGTTGCAGTGGGTGGTTCTCTTTGCCTTTCAGAAGGTTTTTTTTTTTTTTTTGGAGACAGAGTCTCGCTCTTTTGCCCAGGCTGGAGTGCAGTGGCACGATCTTGACTCACTGCAACCTCTGCCTCCCGGGTTCATGCCATTCTCCTGCCTCAGCCTCCCAAGTAGCTGGGATTATAGTCGCGTATCACCATGCCCAGCTAATTTTTGTAATTTTAGTGGAGACGGGATTTCACCATGTTGGCCAGGCTGGTCTCAAACTCCTGACTTCAGGTGATCCGCCTGCCTTAGCCTCCCAAAGTGCTGGGATTACAGGTGTGAGCTGCCGCATCCGTTTTTGTTTTTGTTTTTGTTTTTAACTTATGTCTATTGCTGCTGAACAAATTATAGTTTTTTTCATATGTATTTGCTGGGGAAAATCTGTATGAGAGAGGGAGTGGGTGAGGCAGTCAGGTACCAAGAAAGGCCCCTCACTTGGTGTGTTAGTCCCCGTTTCCCAGCAGGCAGGGGCTCCTGTGAGAGGGGGCTCTGTCAGCCTTTGTGTTACATCACAGGCCTGGTGCTGTGCTGTGGATGTCAGGAAAGAGTTCGTGGGGTCAGAGCCCATCTGGCTTTCCCATTATTGGGTGTGAGGTACAGTGATTTCCCAAAATTACCTCTGCCTGTGACATCCCCTGTGAGAATCCATCATGAAGAGCTGGCTGTGTGTGTGGCCACGGTGGTGCCTTTCGTGGAGCACATGGGTAGGACAGAGTGTGTTGTGGGCAAGTCTAGCCCCCTCCTGCCCTCCAGCTCCTTAGCCATCCTTGATGGGATTCTTCTTAGTCAGTCTCAGAAGTCACCAGTGTAAGCAGCTTTCTGTCCTGTGTACTGGCTGCTCCCCTGTTAAGAACCCGATGTCACCATTCTGTTTCAGGGAGCAGTGCTCACTGGTCCTCCTGGTACTGGCAAGACCCTTCTTGCCAAAGCAACTGCAGGGGAGGCCAGTGTGCCCTTCATCGCTGTGAACGGGTCTGAGTTCCTGGAAATGTTTGTTGGTGTTGGGCCAGCAAGGGTAGGTGGACGGGAACCTGCAGCAGGTGGCCTCAGCACTGTGCCTTGACCAGGACCGGTCAACTTGAATAGCTTGGTGTGGGGCCCTGGCCCTGGCCATGGGCATGTGTGGTAGGTGCTGGTGCACCGGGGCGAAATGGGTCAGAGGTTTCTGAGGAGAGGGTGGAGGATAATTGATATTCCCGTCTTCCTACCAGTAGCAAAACAGATTCTCTGTGGGTTTCTGTTTCAGGTTCGTGACATGTTTGCAATGGCCCGAAAAAACGCTCCATGTATCTTATTCATTGATGAGATTGATGCAATTGGCAGGAAGCGAGGCCAAGGGCACTTTGGAGGGCAGAGTGAGCAGGAGAACACCCTGAACCAGATTCTCGTGGAGATGGACGGTGTGTGTAGGTTGTGGCCAGCCTGTGGTGTGCAGCTGTTCCCCTGCAGCTGCTTAGGGACAGTCTGCACAGCCTTTTTCTGTACAGTCACCCCCAGAAGAGAATCCCTGATTATTCTGTTTTTAAGGAAGGCTGCTCTCAGGCAAACGTGATGGAGAAAACTGTTAGATTCACAAGCCGCCTCCAGTGCCCGTGATAGGATCGGGGCAGTTCATTCCCTTGCCCCTAGATGGAGGGGGGTTCTCTCGAGTGTGGAGACACCTGCTTCTCTGGAGAGGGGGACCAGGTAGAGGAGCATGGCTGCTCCTGACGGTGCCCACAGGGTGGTGTGTCCACAAGCCATGCTCCTTCCGCTCTGAGCTTTGTCTTGCTGCCCCTGCATCACCCAGAATCTCAAAGAACCCCCAGGCCCGTCTCTTCTCAGAGTGATTCTAGCTAAGATGTGACTGACGGTCGCCTGTCAGTCCTGCTAAAGCCTCGTCGGACTCGTCCAGGTTCTGTGCCAACTTTCGGATTTGGAAAAACTTTCACTTAGACCTTGGGCAGATTTGATTTTCTCTTTGGCTTCAGGGCCGTGTTGGGGTCCCTAAGACCACCCCAGATGTGGTGACTTGCTAGGAGAAGTCACAGGGCTTGGCCTATAGTAGCACTCAGGGCTGTGTTAAAGGAGGACAGAGCGAAATCAGCCAGGGTGCACTGGGTCGCGAGGAGACCGGGTGCAGTGTTGAACCCTCCCCCAGTGGAGCCACATGGGACGCGCTCACTTCCCCCAGCATCAGGCTGTGACCACGCCTGCTGGATGTTGACCAGGAAGCTCAGGAGAGACTCGGTTCCCGGAGTTTTTGCTGGGGGCGCACAAAACATTTGGGCCCAGGGAGCTCTTTGTCTCCGGGAATGGTGGGAATGCCCCCAGACTTGTAGCACCAGACACTGCCCTTGCGAGCAGGCCTTTCTGAGGACAGCAGTCAGGCTTGCTGTGTTAAACACTGTTCTCTGCGGGCCAAGAGCATTTCCTAAGTATTTTTTTGTCTTTAGTACCTGATAGTAATTCTAATTAGATTATGACTTTTGATACCTGGAGGAGATGGATTGGAGACAGGACGGACGTGGGGCACTCAGCCTTTCTCCTCCCGTCCCCTCTGTTGGGCATCCCATTTCCTGTGCAGTCCCTGGCCTGCCCTCATCCACTCCAGCACGACGTGGTGTCAGAGGCTGCAGGAACCAGTAATAAGTCAGGATGAGGGCCCACGCCCTGGACTTGTCTACCCCCTGAGCCAGGCTGTGGGGTTCCCAGTTAGCGGAGGGATGGCTGGTTACCTGCCATGCCCACATCGGGCTTGCTACTGAGGCTCACCTGCTTCTCCCGTGTCCAGGGTTCAACTCTGCCACCAACGTCTTGGTGTTGGCTGGCACCAACCGCCCTGACATCCTGGACCCAGCCCTGATGCGGCCTGGCCGGTTTGATCGCCAGATTTACATTGGTGAGTGCCCCTTTCTCAGGGTTAGGCCTTTATCCCCTTGGCCGCAAAGTTTGTTTAGGTGATTTGCAGTGTATTTGGAGGAGATTTTGATGGTAATTCTGAAGCAGTTAATGTAATATTTTGAAAATGTGTGAGAGCCTCAAGTTGCTGCCGTCAGTCCTGCCCCTGGCAGTCCACTTTTGGCAAGAATACATGCGATTGGGCCTGCAGGAATGGTGCTGCAATACAACACAGGTGGGAGGGATGTAACAGATACTTACTCTCCAGCTATTTTTTTTTTCACTACTGTAAAAATTTGATAATCAGTCAAATGTGGTGGCTCACGCCTGTAATCCCAGCTCTTTTGGAGGCCGAGGCTGGCTGATCGTGAGGTCAGGAGTTTGAGACCAGCCTGGCCCATATGGTGAGACCCTGTCTCTACTGAAAATACAAAATTAGCTGGGTGTGGTGGCATGCACCTGTAATCCCAGCTACTCAAAGGCTGAGGCAGGAGAATCGCTTGAACCTGGGAGGCGGAGGTTGCGGTGAGCGGAGATCTCACCACTGCACTCCACCCTGGGCAAGAAGAGCGAAACTCTGTCTCAAAAACAATAAATAAATGAAAAAATTGAAAATTGATAATTTAGAAGACAGCAATTTACCCCTTACTTTTCACCCTGACAGTCAGCCATCGTTGTCTTCCCCCTCCCCTCTCGTGTTTGGTAGTAAGCATTAATCCTGTGTGGCCCTTGTGTTGCTTGCTGTCAAGTGCATGGCCCTGGGTTGAGGGGTTTAGTAGCTGTGGAACTGGATGTGCGTGTGCCCTGGCTGGTTTCTGCCATTGCTTCCAGCTCTGTCTGGAGGACGACAGCAGAGAGCTCCACAGGGACCCCAGCTTTCCTTGCAGTTCTGTGATATGGTTGTGGGTGACTGTTCTGAAGACCCAGAAGGCACAAGAGCCCGTGCCTCTCTCTCTCTTTCATTAGGCCCCCCTGACATCAAAGGTAGGTCCTCCATCTTTAAGGTCCACCTGCACCCACTAAAGCTGGATGAGAGCCTCAATAAGGACACCCTGGCGAGGAAGCTGGCAGCGCTCACCCCAGGCTTCACTGGTGAGTGTTGGGGGCTGTGCTGTCCCCTTGTGGTGGGAGCCATGTATGCTCTGCTTCTTGTCATGGGGAGTGGGGACTGGCCCTTCTCATCTAGTTCTGGCAGTGCTCACCCTTGTCTGCAGGACTTTTCACCTGTTGAGAGCGTTCAGAGGCCTCAGAGATCAGTTTTCTTAGCCCCAAAACTAATTTGTACCCACTTGAATTTCTGTTTTAATTACAGTCAGACTTAGTGAGTCTTACTGCAGAGCTGACAGTAAGCTAACGTCGGGGGGGTGGGGGAGGATCTGGTAACTTGATGCTTCCCTCCACGTTTTCGCCTGGGGCTTGCCCTCCCTGCTGAGGAAGCTCATTTACTTTTCTCTCTTCTTTTTAATGAAATCCTGGTCTATGCTAGGAAACCTACTTCCCTGTCTAGGCTGGATCACCCTGAGGAATGAGTGGGGACTTTTCCGGGGGATTCCTGTCCTCCTCACCCATACCTCATGGTTATGCAGCCATTGGCCACGGCCTCTGACCTGTGCCCACCTGCTCCTGCCACCCCTGGAACATTCTGCTGTGGCATCTCATCACCTCCAGCTGCCTTGGCACCCCCAATGGTACCCATCCCCTAGGCTCCCCACAGTGTCCTGCCTAGTGTCAGGTCAGGTGTGTTCACACAGGATTGTACATCTGTCTGCTGCAGGGTGGTGAGTGAGATCTTGCCTGGCAGGCATCTGAAGGGTGTCATGTGTCTTAGACACAAAATGTGCTTCCTTCCTTTTGTTTTCTCCTCTGGCTGACTTCAGATGTCTGTTTACATACCAAAGATAAAATGCTGGAATGTTACCAAGACTGCTTTCTTCTGCCCCTAGAGGGGATGACACAGCAGGGATGAATCAGCACTATCCCTCAGCAGGGATGACTGATGACTCTGACTGCCCCTCAGCAGGGATTACTAAGCACTACCCCTTAACAGAGGTGCCTCAGCAGGGATGACTCAACAGGGATGACTCAGCACTGCCCCTCAACAGGGATGACTCAGCAGAGATGACCACACTGTCCCTCAGCAGGGATGACTTAGCAAGGATGACTCGGCACTGCCCCTAAGCAAGGATGACTCAACAGGGATGACTCAGCAGGGATGGCTCATTACTGCCCCTCAACACGGATGACTCAGCAGGGATGACTCAGCACTGCTCCTCAACAGGGATAATTCAGCAAGGATGACTTAGCACTGCCCCCAACAGGGATGACTCAGCAGGGATGATTCAGCAGAGATAACTAAGGGATGATTCTGACTGCCCCTCCGAAGGGATGACTCAGCAGGGATGACTCAGCACTGCCCCTCAACAGGCATGACTCAGCACCGCCCCTCAATGGGGATGACTCAGCAGAGATGACAGCACTGCCCTCCAACAGGGATGACTCAGTAGGGATGACTCAGCACTGTCCAACAGGGATGACTTAGCAGGGATGACTCAGCACTGCCCCTCAACA
>NC_045450.1:74718103-74719312 GCF_002776525.5 Piliocolobus tephrosceles
GGATGACTTAGCAGGGATGACTCAGCACTGCCCCTCAACAGGGATGAGTCAGCAGCGATGACAGTGCTGTCCCTCAGCAGGGATGATTCAGCAGAGATAACTCAGGGATGACTCTGACTGCCCCTCAGCAGGGATGAGTCTGTTTTGCTCCAATGGAAGCATCCCCAGTGTCCATCAGCAGGTAAATGGCCGAAGTGGCATATACTGTAGTCAAATTCAGCTATAAAAAGGAATAAAGTATCGATGCATGCCACAACATGGGTGAACCTAGAAAATACTGTTCTAAATGCAAGAAGCCAGACGCAAAAGGCCGCATAACGTGTGGTTCCATTTATGTGAAATGTGCAGAATAATAAAAAACACGTACAGAAGAGCAAATCTGTAGGGCAGACATGAGGTGAGTGGTTGCCAGCGTGGAAATGGGAATTAACTATAAATAGCACAGGGTACCTTACAGAGATGATGGAAATGGCCTAAAACTAGATTATGGCAGTCGTCGCACTACGCGATCAGATTGATGTGTACGTGTAAAATGGGTGGATTTTATGGTTTGTAAATTATACCTTAATAAAGGTTGACAAAATGTGGCTAAATAATAGTGACTGGTGGACAGCTCCCATTACCTTTAAGTTCTCTACTGAATGTCAGTCTTGGTCTCTCTGCTGGAGATTTTCCTTAACAAAACTGATCTGGGTCAAGCTCCAGCGGCCAGGAGCAGCACTGATTATTGGCTGTTTCTCCCTTCCTGGGTCAGGTGCTGATATTTCAAATGTTTGCAATGAAGCAGCCCTGATTGCTGCCCGGCATCTGAGTCCTTGTGTTCAGGAGAAACACTTTCAGCAGGCCATCGAGAGGGTCATCGGAGGTGAGCCTGGGAGCCCTTGGAGAGGGAGGGGTGTTTGCACCTCTGGGCCTGGCAGGCTCACCCTCTGGCCCCAGTTTGAATTCTGCATGCAGGCTGGGCGCAATGGCTCACACCTGTAATCCCAGCACTTTGGGAGGCCAAGGCAGGTGGATCACTTGAGGTCAGGAGTTTGAGGCCAGCTTGGCCAGCATGGCGATACCCTATCTTGATTTTTAAATACAAAAATTAGCCAGGCATGCTGGCACATGCCTGTAGTCCCAGCTACTCAGGAGGCTGAGGTAGGAGAACCTCATGAACCCGGGAGGCAGAGGTTGCGGTGAGCCGAGATGGCGTCACTGCACTCC
>NC_045450.1:74719712-74730906 GCF_002776525.5 Piliocolobus tephrosceles
CTAAAAAAATACAAAAAACTAGCCGGGCGAGGTGGCGGGCGCCTGTAGTCCCAGCTACTCGGGAGGCTAGTTTTTTGTATTTTTTTAGTAGAGACGGGGTTTCACCGTGTTAGCCAGGATGGTCTCGATCTCCTGACCTCGTGATCCGCCCGTCTCGGCCTCCCAAAGTGCTGGGATTACAGGCTTGAGCCACCGCGCCCGGCCAGGAACCAATTTTCTAAACCAACATATGGGACTTGGGATCTACCAATAGCTTTCATGCCCCTTCTGGGAGCAACATTTAGAAATTGAAAGGGATAAGCCTTCCAGGCCATCAGAGGCCCAAGGAAGCATATTAGAACCAGGTTTGAATGCCTACTGTGGAGGGCAAAGGAGCTTTCTTCCCTGAAGGGAACGGATGAGATTTCCTGGGAAAAGCCTCCTGGAAGCTGTAGGGAACTTCCCAAGCCTCCTCAGGACAGTACTGTTGTGAAAGGAGTGAACAAAGTGAATTTCCTTTTTTTTTTTTTTTTTTTTTTTTGAGACGGAGTTTAACACTTGTTGCCCAGGCTGGAGTGCAGTGGCATGATCTCGGCTCACTGCAACCTCTGCCTCCCGGGTTCAAGTGATTCTCCTGCCTCATCCAGAGTAGCTGGGATTACAGTCACATAGCACCACACCTGGCTAATTTTTGTATTTTTAGTAGAGATGGGGTTTCACCATTTTGGTCAGGCTCGTCTTGAACTCCTGACCTCAGGTGATCTGCCCGCCTCGACCTCCCAAAGTGTTGGGATTACAGGTGTGAGCCCCTGTGCCCAGCCTTACAGTGCATTTTCTTCAGCTTGGTGGGGAGCGGTATCCATCTGTCTTCAGCTCAGCAGACTGTAGAGTGGGCCGGGTCACACAGCCTCCTGCAGCTAGGCCAGCTTGGGGAACTGGAGTCAGCTGTGAGGAAGGGTCTCCTGAAGCTGCCAGACCAGGCAGTGCCAACACGGCCTTGCTTGGCCTGGCGCTCCCTGGTGCAGTTCTGAGGCTGGAGAATAGGGAAGTGGCCAGTAGCCATCCTTCATGGTCCACCCCAAGCTGTGAGAGCTGACGTTGGTCAGGTGGAAGAGTGTTCTAGCTGCTGCTGCTTTATGTAACCATTTATTGAAGTATAATATACATAAAGTACTTATGATACTGAGTATCTCAAAGCAAACACCAAAGCTGCTGCTTTTTTTTTTTTTTTTTTTGAAGTGGAGTGTTGGGATCTTGCTCTGTCTCCCAGGCTGGAGTACAGTGGTGCGATCTCGGCTCACTGCAAGCTCTGCCTGCTGGGCTCAAGCAATTCTCCTGCCTCAGCCCCCCAAGTAGCTGGGACTACAGGCACACACCGCCACGTCCAGCTAGTTTTTTGTCTTTTTAGTAGAGATGGGGTTTCACTGTGTTAGCCAGGATGGTCTCGAACTCCTGACCTTGTGATCTGCCTGCCTCGGCCTCTCAAAATGTTGGGATTGCAGGCGTGAGCCACCACGCCCGGCCCAAAGTTGCTTATTTTTATTTAACTTAAAAAAATTAAAAAAATTTTTTAGAGAGAGGGGGTCTTGCTATGTAGCCCAGGCTGGTCTCGATCTCCTGAGTTCAAGTGTTTCTCCAACCTTGGCCTCCACAAAGTTCTGGGATTCCAGGTGTGGTCACCATGTCCTGCCACCAAAGCCTCCTGAGAGCTGTCCTGGTGTGATGAGAGGGGTCTGGGGAGGGCTGGCTGTGCCATCTATGCTTTTCCTTTGTCCTGTTACCTGTCGGTACACTGGGCTGTTAGGGCACTGAAATCATCCCTCTCTGTCCTGTCATGCTGTGCTGTCATTTTTAGTCAAACCAGAGGATATGGTGGCTTTCTGTGTTTCACATGCAGCTGTTCCCATTGGCTTCAAATGGGCCTGTTTTAAGGCTTTGTGTGAGGTGTGTGGGATGTGGGTTTCACTGCAAAGCAGAAGGCAGCATGGAGCTGGGCTTGGCCTCTGCTGTCTGGTATAGACAAGCCTGGGGATCAGGTGTAGCTGCAGACACGGCTGGGCGCAGAGGGAGGGACCTCATTTCCCAGCCACCTATTCCTGCCCTGCCTCACTCCCCTGGGAATGTGATGTGTAGGTCTTGAGAAGAAGACCCAGGTCCTGCAGCCTAGTGAAAAGACAACTGTGGCCTACCACGAGGCCGGACACGTGGTGGTGGGCTGGTTCCTGGAGCACGTGGACCCCCTGCTGAAGGTTGGTCTTCCCACCATGAGTGAGTCTGCCCGGCAGGCTGGGCCTGGAATCTCTGCGCCAACCTGTGGCCATGTGGGCCTGGTACATTCAAGGGTTGGCCGTTTAACTTTTTAAGGAATATACTGCTCTAGAATTTGTCAAAAGATCCCTTTGGGGTGGGAAGGAAGAGCACTGGGTTCCAAATGGGGCCTCGGCCATGCGACTCGAGGGAGCAGCCTCAGTGTTAAACCCACCTCACTCCTGAGCTCTGGGTTCGACCATTGGCCCCTCCAGAGCCTCTGCAGGGCAGGCAGAGCAGAGGTGGTTTCCATGTGAAGCTCCCAAAGGCGGGTGCACTTCTCGGGGCATCCCCATGGTGTACGGGGGGCCTGGGTCAGGCTCTGTTCTCACGTTCCAGTGAAAGGACCTGTGGTCAGAGCTAGGGTCAGGTGGCCTGGCCGCTCCAGGGTGGCTCCTGGAGGAAGCGGGGACAGTGTTTGGGGTGACGAGGGCATGGGTCCTGTCCTCAGGTGTCCATCATCCCCCGGGGCTCGGGGCTCGGCTATGCACAGTACCTGCCCCGGGAGCAGCACCTCTACACCCGGGAGCAGCTCTTCGACCGCATGTGCATGATGCTCGGGGGCCGGGTGGCCGAGCAGCTGTGCTTCGGGCAGATCAGTACGGGGGCTCAGGACGACCTGAGGAAGGTCACCCAGAGTGCGTATGCCCAGGTAAGGGTGGGCGTCCCCCAGCGCGGGCTGCAGGAGGCTATGTTGGGCGCAGGCTCATCCTGGGTTCCGCACTTGCAGATTGTGCAGTTTGGGATGAGTGAGAAGCTGGGCCAGGTGTCCTTCGACTTTCCCCGACAAGGCGAGGCCCCAGTGGAGAAGCCGTACAGCGAGGCAACCGCCCAGCTCATCGACGAGGAGGTCCGGTGCCTCATCAGCGCCGCCTACAAGCGCACCCTGGACCTGCTGACACAGTGCCGGGAGCATGTGGAGAAGGTGAGTGTGGCTTCTGCCCAGACGGGTCGTGGGTCCCATGTTGGGTCATGGTCAGGCCACACCCATCCTCGAGCTTGCTTAGGTTTGGTCTGTGAGCATGTCCTCAGAGCTGTCTGACAGGTGGGCCGTTGTTTCCAGGTGGGCCAGCGGCTCCTAGAGAAGGAAGTGCTGGAGAAGGCAGACATGGTGGAGCTGCTGGGCCCTCGGCCCTTCGCAGAGAAGTCTACGTATGAGGAGTTTGTAGAAGGCATTGGGCAGCCTGGAGGAGGACACGTCCCTACCCGAGGGGCTGAAGGGTTGGAACCAGGGACAGGAGGAGGAGGACATGGAGCAGCCTGTGCAGGGGAGCTCTGCGTAGCCTGTGGTGGTGCCTGCACCTGCTGCTGGGTGGAATTCAGGTGACTGCCACTTACTTGGGGCCTTTGCAAAGCAGCTGTGGAATCTCACCCAAAACAAATTAAAACGTGACAACTGTGAACGGGCGTTTTAGATCAGGGTGCTCTGAGCCACATGCAGGGAGTGGGAGTGGGCAGAGGGGGTACCCTGAGTCCCTGGGTCCTGCTGCTGGAGAACAGTCGGGTCCAGGGTTAGATGGGAGAGGCCTCAGGGCTCTGGCCCCTGTGGTGCTGAGGCAGGCATGAGTGTAGCTTCAAGAGGGACTTGCGTGGGGCACCTTCTGTGGAGGCGTGTTGATGTGGTCATAAAGTCACTCAGAGGAGCCTGGGTCCAGTACAGAAACCCTCAGGGTTTGGTAGAATTCAGAAAAGGAGAGCATCAGCCAGGTATCAAGGGTGAGTCAGGTTTCTAAAGCAGCTGTTTGGATTGGTGGAAGCTGATCTGTTTTTTTTTTTTTTTTTTTGAGACGGAGTCTCGCTCTGTCGCCCGGGCTAGAGTGCAGTGGCCGGATCTCAGCTCACTGCAAGCTCCACCTCCCGGGTTGACGCCATTCTCCTGCCTCAGCCTCCTGCGTAGCTGGGACTACAGGCGCCCGCCACCTCGCCTGGCTAGATTTTTGTATTTTTTAGTAGAGACGGGGTTTCACCATGTTAGCCAGGATGGTCTCGATCTCCTGACCTCGTGATCCGCCCGTCTCGGCCCCCCAAAGTGCTGGGATTACAGGCTTGAGCCACCGTGCCTGGTGCTGATCTGTTGATCTGTCCTTAAAAAGGATTAAAAAGGAAAGTCCACACCACCCACAGGTGCGTGGCTGAGGGAGGAGGAGGAGCTGTGGGGCCTTACATCTGGGTTCCTCATCGGGGCATCCCCCCAACCCCCACCTGCACCTTGGCTCCGTGCCAGCACTGCTCTGAGTGTGAGGGACTTGAGTTGCTTAAAAAACCTGGCCCCTGTCCTTGGGTGGAGGTGCTCTCACTGCAGGATGTATCTGGGTCATCAGTTTGGTTCCTGTGATCCCTTTTTGTTGGAGTCCTGGAGGGGGAAGCTCTGCAGGGCCCCAGCCGGCTCAGGGGTGTTTGTGGAGAGGCTGTGGTCTGAAGCCTCAGCACGTGGCTGCCTCTGACCCTAGTGCCTGTTCATGAACCCTTTTCCTGGGGTTAGGTAGCTCCTAATTTTTATTAGGAAGGCCCCTTCTGGGCTCTGAGCTCCAGGCCCTTTGGTGCCTTGAACTGAGGGAGGCTTTGCTTTTTCTTATCTGGGGTGTGTGGGACTCGGTGAGGATGCCCCTTGCGCTGTCTCCAGCACATGACCTACCTCCGGGACTCACTGGGGTCAGCAACCGCAGGGCAGTGTCAGCCTCAGCCACTGCCTTGGGGTGGGTGGATGCGTGTCTAGGTCACCTGGGATGGGACCTGGGGGATGCCCATTTGCACATGTCCTGGGTGAGCGGCCGTAGGAGGAGGCCCTGCTTGTGGGTCACCTGGGATGGGACCTGGGGAAGACACCCTTTTGCAGATGTCCTGGGTGAGCAGCTGGAGGAGGAGGCCCTGCTTGCTGTCCTGGGACTATTTGCTCTTAGCCTCTCTCTCGACCTAGGCCAGATCAGACACTGGGGCTTTGTAGTACATTTTATAAATTGCTTGTTACGTTGGCCTTGGAGCCTCAAAAATATAATTTCCAACTGGGGGTGAACACGTTCAACTTTTGCTGTTTGTAAAATGCGTATCATTGGACTCAACAACTCTCCAGCACTCAACCTTCATCATGGCATCCACCAGACCCAGAGTAGCTGAGCCACTTGGGGTCCGGTTGGGGCCTGGTCTCAGGTCCCTCAGATGGAGGTGGGGGTGCTTCCTCAACCCCACCCTTCCCCGGTGACATCGTGGCATCTGGTGGCCTCCAGGATGCAGGGTGGTCATGGGCTCATGGCTCCAGCCCCACTGTGGTTCCCTCCAACACCCCTGGGAGAGCCTGGGTGTCCATTTCGTCACCTCCCAGCCGGCTGCACATGCCTGGGGTCCTTCATGATGATGTGGGTGTGGGATCCTTGTGCCTCCCCTACCGGGCTGTTCCCTCCAGACCTGTCTCCTCGGCGCCCGCATTCACCCTCACCTCTTCAGGGCTGTCACGCGCCTTCCCCTCAGCCTTCCTGCATGTGTCCTTCATAAGCTGTTCCTTATGTCAATCAGGAGTCGTCTCAGCCCCTGAATCAGACACCATTTTCCACGGCCTTTTCCCTGCTGTCCTGGGCGTGACCCGCAGTTTGCCTCATCAGCCTGTCGATGGTGGCTCAGCTGCACCTTTGCTGAGAAGCTCCACCGGCCAGAGTGACACCTGCCGGTGCTGCTGTCTGTGCTGTGGCAGTCTGTGCACCCTGCGGGGACACGAGCCTTCAGCCTCTGTATTTCTCAGCCTGCCTGCCTCCCTCCCTCTGCCAGAAGGGAAGGTGGAATGGGGTGGATTGCGTGTACCTGCCGGTAGCTGTGCACCCTTTCCAGAAGGTACGTCACTGACGGAGGCCGTTTTCTGGGTCCATGGTCGTAGGACACCCGACTGAGAATTTTCATGTATGGGAGGCCCCAGGCTTCTCCCCTCAGAGCCCAGCACGGAAACACACAGAGACCCATGGGTCTGGCAGAAGGGAGGTCAGTCCTGGCCAGGCTCTGTGGCCATCTCATTTCATGAGTAGTGACAGTGGACAGGAGTTTTGGCCTCATCTGGTGCCTCCCCATGACCAGTGCCAGTGGCCTCTGGGACAGGAATGTGTTGAGAGCGACTCCTTTGCTGGGGAGTGACTCCCTCCCCTGGCCCGGGCCACCTTTACCAACACGTGGGGCATGACTTTCACTTCCTTAATGATTCCTTCTGTTGTGTAACTTTGGGACTAGAAATCCAGGACACTCATCCCCCAAATGTGACCCAAGTGAGCACAGCAGAGCCCCTGGGCTGCTGCAGCCGGAGAATGATCAGGGCATGGAGCCCAGGACAGCTCAGCCCACACCCCCAGCAGGCACCTCATGCACTCTGGTGTTGGAAAGGAAGAGACTGTGACCAGGCCTTTGAATGCGTAGTGATGCTTTAATCCCACTGTTTGCAAACGAGCTCTGTGGAAGCTCAGCAGGAAGGATGGAAATGGGGAGGAAGACCCTGGCGGGTGGAGGTGTGGCCAGGGACATAGGCTGCCTTTATGGGACTGAAAGAGAAAGCTGCTGGGCTCTGTGTGACTGGAAACCAGGGAAGGAGACCTGGCTGAGGCAGGATTGCCAGCAGTGCTGAGAGGCAGCGGGTGGCTCAGAAGTGGGAGCAGGTGCCGCCTCTAAAGTCCCGTACACAGAAGGAGCTGAAGGCATGCCTGGGGCATCTCCAAAGCTCTACTGACAGTGAAGGCCAGGAGCTGGTTTTCCTTCCCCAGAAGCGTGCTCATGGGAAATGGGGCCGGGGCAGGTTGGCTTGCGGATGGAAAGTAAGCGTACGCTTTCGTATTACACTCATTCTTTGACTTGCTGTCAGGCAGGAAGCCCATTCTGTGAGCTTCAGCATATAAGCATTGGGAGGGCATGAGCTGGGGCCCCCAGACACCCCAGAGCAGAGGAGCAGGGCCTGTCAGCCTCCTCTGCTGCTGCCGGACACAGACCCACGGGTCCCATGGGCCCCAAACCTGCCCAGCAAGTTTAAGGGCTGTGGGCAGGCCGTGTAACCGGGCAATGGGATGGGAGCAGAAATGAGGATGTGGCCTCATAGTGGGTGCAGGACAGGGAGACGGTGAACCCCTCCCTGAGCCGAGAGCATTCCAGGAGGTGTCACCAAGTTTCTGAGGCAGTCTGGTGATATTTGGTGTTCTTAGCTAAGGAGGGAATGGACTTGCCTGTCACGCAGGGACCAAGAGAAGCAGGTGCAGGTCTTAGAGCTGAGCCTTGGGGAGGGGACCCTAGTGAGACAGTGCCTCATGGAGTAGAAGGGGCAGGATGGAAATCAAGGTGGGAATTTTGGGGCCGCTCCTCCATGTGCTTTGCTGGACAGCACATTGTCCCATTAGCCACTACCAAACCTGCCTCTGGCTTCTGAGCTTGGTAGCACAGGTAAGCGCGGAGGTTGGAGCACCCCCCGGAGTTCCTGGAGTGGCTGTCACAGGCCTGGGTCCCCCTCATCCCAGGGCCGCCATGGGCCACTCCACTCCTCACCACATTCCCGGCAGTGACTCTGACGCTGTCTTCCTGACTCAGGGCCCAGGAACAAGCTGGACGTAAGGCCACTGGGCTGTGCTTGTGCTGGGGCTCCCAGAGGCATCCAGGGGCCCCATGTGTCCCCCAGGAAAGCCGGCTGGTCTCCACGTGAAGCTAAGACCCGTGCCCAACAGACAAGGCAGGCCTTGGGGCTGGCAGGGAGCTGCCCCCAGGGTGTGTGTCAGGAGGTGACGGCTGGAGCCTCGTGGGGGTGCGAAGTGTGTCTGCTGGGTGAGGACTGCCCAGATCTGCCATCATGGTGTTCTGACTCCAGCCCTGCAGGAGCTGGAGGGCAGGCGGAGATGGCCTAGTCCTCCTGGGGCCTCTCCACGGTGAGAAACGTGTCCAGGACTGTGGCCTGCCGCTCAGGGTCACCTAGGGGCTGCTTCTCACGGCTCTGCTCAGCCCTTGTCCTCGTCCAGGAAGGGGAGCGCAGGCAGCCAGCCCGGGGCAGCGGGTGCAGACCTAGGGGGATGCGGGCAGGGCAGCTCAGTGTGGCCGAGAGGCCTGGGTGAATGCAGGAGGGCTTCAGGTCCCGCTGGCCTCCTGGGCCACTCCTGCCCATGCTCTGCACCGGCCCCTGTGCCTGGCATGCACATCGGCCCCCACCACACACGCCCCACCAGAGAGGTGGACATCGTGGTCTGGGTGGGGCCTGGATGGGGCCTTGTCTGGTGCTCCCCAGAGTCACTACACCCTAGGCTGAGCCTCTCCTGCGTGGTCAAGTGACCCAGGTGGGGCCTCCCCAAACCACCCCCTGGCAGGTGTCCCAGCTCAGCCAACCACTCCCGTGAGCCCTGCAGGCCTCTGGGAGCCTCTGCCCCATCATGGGCCTTGTGTCTCCGCGGTGCGGGCTCTGTGGGGCTGCGGTCTGAGCCCCTCACTCGCACTCCACCTCCGCAGCCACAGTAGACATGCCTGGGCTCACGGGCTGGGTGGGAAGAGTTGCCACCAACATGGAGGTGGTGGGAACTGGCCAGGGTCAGGCAGTGGCCGTGTCCTGGAGGTGAGCTGGGGGCTGACTCACCAGGCCCCATTCCCTCCCACACACCTGGGGCTGCAGCAGCCCAGGACACACAGGCCAACACCCCTTCCTGACACCTCCAGGAACCAGGGGAGCAGCTGGCCGCTGGCAGGATTCACAGTGGGGCTGGTCCTTTCAATGAGGTCCTGGGTGGTCTGGGGGGCGGGGAAGCAGAGGCCGGGCCCAACTGTCCCATGCAGGGAAGGCTCAGCCCGATGCTCTCAGTTATCACTGAAGTTCACACAGGTCACGTCACTGTCCTTCACTGGTCACTGTCAGAAGAGACTAAGGACACGCTGTCGCAGCCTCAGTGGTGAGTCCTGTGCTCTGGTCATGCTGAGCACGTGGCTGTGCCAGGGGCCCTGCTCGCACGCAGTGAGGACACTGGAGCTGCCTTGAGGCCAATGGCAACGCTCCATGGGAATCAGAGGAAGTTAGTGAGCTGAGGAGGGGCCCGGGCTGGTGATCACCCCCACCTTTCGTTCTTGGCCCAATTTGTGATGAAAATTCACGTTCATTAAATTCTGCTTTTGAGGGGACAGTGGCTTTAGCCTTCTGTTGCTCACTTGAAAAGTAAAGTTTTAAGCAGCTGTGATGGGGAAATTGCTTCAAGTTGGGCAAATAGCAGCATGGTGAAATGAAGTGGTGACGGATTCTTGCTAAAACACACGCACACCTCCCAGGACTTCCCAAGGGGCCTCAGCCCACCACGCACACCTCCCAGCCCCGATGCCGGCCTCACCTGCTGGGGACTCGGTGTTGAGGTTCTCATCGTCCGAGTCAGCAAAGACCTCGGCCAGCTCCTGGTCGGACATGTCCGTCAGCTCAGTGAGGTCCAGGAGGTCGAAGTGGACCTCCAGAGAGGAGACACTGCTCAGAGGCTCTGAGGGCAGAGAGGGTACGGTCAGCCCTCAGGCCCTCCCACAAGGCTGCTTAGAGCCCTGGGGGTCTAGGAGAGTGTCCGCTGTGTCCTCCCACAAGGCTGTGGGTGAACCACAGCTTCCCGCAAAGCCCAGCACCATCAGGATCTGATGGGTGTTGCGTATACTCATGACTAGAAGGCTTTCACTTGACAGATGGTGCAGGTGAGGCCCAGGGAACCAAAGCTGCAAGAGTCTAGTGCACAGCGCTGGACCCAGAGCCCCCAGGGAGTGTTTGGACAGGAGGTGGACCCTGCTGCCTTGTCTCCTGGGGGAGCTCACGGGGTCCTCATAGAGTGCACTGGGCAGGGAGCAGTACTCACGCCTCCTCTCTGTGACCTGCAGGAGCCCCGGTGCTGGTATGGGGATGCCCCCCACCTCCTCCTCCACAGGCGTGTGGCCATTGTCCCCTGTCCCGTGGGCTGGGACGCCCAGCGCAGCCTGCAGCACCTCAGCCTCCTTAACGATCTCTGCATCCAAAGACACAGGGTGTCACCTTGAGACCCACAGGGCTCCCACATCCCCCCAGGACGTGGGGCTGGGTGTGAGGACTTGGCACATCCAGTCCTTTGAAACTCTGGGCAGTGACCAGCAGGTGATGGGATGGCTGGGCTTGTGACCTCATGCCTGGACCCCAGACAAGGGGTTGGGGGGCTTCAAGGAGGCTGCCCCTTCCCCTTGGGCCCTGGCCTCCCCTAGTGAACAAGGACTCTGAGGTCCAGATCACCCTTGGTACTCAAGCACCCGTGAAAGCAACACCATGGAGGCCTGGAAGTTCCACCAGGGCCCGCGTGGCTCATCCCAGTGCTGTCCTGGCCTCTGAGTTCTGGCTCAGCCCAGCGTCCCCTGAAGGATCGTCCCTGAGTTTCCATGCCCAGCCTCTTGGTCCCCTTCAAACCAGAACAGCCCCTCTCCACTGTTCCTTTTAAAAACCGATGCTGTGTTTGAGTTCAGAATAACACATTCTCATTAAATGAAAGTTAGAAACCAGGAGGGATAGGCAGGCCTGCCATTCTGTGATCACTTGGCCACCAACCACGCCTCACAGTCGAGCAAATATTCTTCCAGGTTTTTCCTTTTTTTTTTTTTTTTTGAGATGGAGTCTCTCTCTCTCTCACCCAGGCTGGAGTGCGGTGGCGCAGTCTCAGCTCACTGCAACCTCTGCCCCCTGGGTTTGAGCGATTCTCCTGCCTCATCCGCCTGAGTAGCTGGGATTACAGGCATGCACCACCATGCCCGGCTAATTTTTGTATTTTTAGTAGAGACGGGGTTTCACCATGTTGGCCAGGCTGGACTTCTGACCTCAGGTGATCCATCTGCCTCGGCCTCCCAAAGTGCTAGGATCACAAGGTGTGAGCCACCAAGCCTGGCCTCATTTTTTCACAAACGTAACTGTTCCTTTTTTTTTTTTTTTTTTTTT